>NC_056727.1:223219430-223409430 GCF_019279795.1 Protopterus annectens
GCTTATTTTTGGAATTGGTGTTGTGCTTCTTCCTGGTGGGTACAGCTGCCTCTTTGCAGCTATTAACATGCTTGTATAGGGTTTCTGTGAACAGTTCTGCATAGCCAGCAGTGTTCTCAGGGTTTATGAGGACTTGAAATATTGCCAGGTTATCTCTTAATAGTAGGAAGTTAGCCTTAGAGCAGTTCCTGAATATTCCAGGGTTTGCAGGGTTTCTGGGTTTTATTTTTACGTTAAAGAAGACATTTTTGTGGTCTGACATTACCAGAGAAGACATTACACTAGGCGATGTGTAGCACTGTCATATTAGTGAGGAGCAGATTCAGTATGTTTGTACTGCTGGTCCGTACATTAACACTCTGGTCTAGGGAGTTTGTGTTTACAAAATCCAGGAATCTCTCTGCCTACATGTTGTATAAGATTCTCTGTTAATAAGTGGGGTAATTAAAGTTGACCGTGAATATGGTATTTGACTAGATGCTGAGTGTTTCCAATAAGTTTAAATACATGTTATGGGTTTCCTGGGTCATAGAGAGGTGCCTATAGCTTGCAAGGAAGTGGTTGGTATAGGATTTTGCCTATGGTGATATGAATGTTGAGAAACTCATGTACATTGTCCTGTTTGACTAGCCTTGAGGTATATTTATTTTTGATGTAAATTGAGACACCTCCACCTTTTAGTCCCTGTCTGTATAGTAGCTGGTCTAAATGTGTGGAAGGCATTATAGCATTTCAGTGTCAGTGTGCTCTCCATGGCTTTAAAGCATGTCTCACTGACTGCACAGATGTCAGCATTCTCTAAGGTGAGGAGAGCTTGGAGGTAATGGAGTTTCATGTTTAGACTCCTACCATTGAGTAGTAACACCTTTATATTTTCTTGGTTTTGATTTGCTATGTCAGAAGTACTTTCAGTTTGGCCTTGCCTAAAAAAGGCACTGTGGGAGAGGACAATAAAGATTAATAAATTACAGACCAATACAGGATTGCTTCAGATAAGCTCTGGATTGTTCTCTCTGCAGTGAAAATTCGAGCTAAAACAACAAAATATAAATCAAAGTAAATCTTGTCTGCAGACTATCCCTTTCTTTCTATAAACAGTGAAAAACAGTGGTTAAAAAATAAAGTATAAATCAAAATAAATCTTTTCTTACCTGGCAACTGCAGAGAAAATCACAAACCAACACAGTATTGCTTGGATAAGCTCTGGATCACCCTCTCTGCAGTTTGTGTGAATTTATAGCTGACTAGGCCCTTTTGGATGGCTAGAGTTTGCCTGTCCCCTTCTAACAACAAACAGTGAAAATTAGAGTTAAAACAACATATAAATCAAAGTAAATCTTCTTGTCTACCTATTCCTTTCTTCTTACAAACAGTAAAAAAAATGGTAAAAATAAAATATAAATCAAAATAAATATTCTCTTACTAGGCAACTTCACAGTCAATCACAAAGCAACACAGGATAGTTTAGATAAGCTCTGATATCATTTAGGGATGTGGAAAGAAACTGGAGTACCTGAAGAAAAGCCATGCAAACTCAGAGAGGACATGCAAAATCTGCACAGAAGGTACCAGGGTCGAGAATCGAAACAGAATCTCTTGCTGTGAGGTGACAATACTACCTGCTCTGCCACTGTGTCACCCCTGAAGCTCCTAGAACTTCAGTTTACCATTGACCAGGAGTGGCCTTGGGTCAACTGGTGCCCTAGGCAAAAGGGCTCCACAGCTCTACCCACACCACCTGGTGTCCCCATCCTGGTCTACTTACACAAAATAAATACTGGAAAAGCGTCCCTGCTAGAGCAGTGCCCTAGGCAGCCGCCTAATTGGCCTATGCCTAAGGCTGGCTATGCCATTGACAAGAAACATTACCATGTTAAAGCATGCTACATAACCCCAGCCATGTCTTGAGATGATAATGTTAGATTCCTGGAAGTTCTAGAAGGAAGTCTCATATGCAATAACTTCATAATCCTACGTGACTGTATTTCCTCATCTATAGACTGGATCACCTAAAGTATGCTCAGAGATTTTGGGATTTGATAAATAGGAATTCAATGGATCAAAAAATGTTTTAATCAGGTCCTCGATAATATTGCCGCTACATTCTCCACTCTGCTTATCTTTCCTTCTACATAAGCGTTAAGCCATACACTTGTGACATTTACTCTCAAACCACCGTATCTCATTACTAATATTTCTGTGTTTAAGGACTTCAGAAAAGCAAACCTTATAGAATTATAGGATGATATCGTCAAATTTCTCACAGACACCACTATCATTGACTCTGGTACAGCAGCCAAATTCACTGAAGAGTTTTATTCGCACTTAGAAAAATGTGTAGCTCTAGCAGTCACAGCAAGAGCCATATATGATGGTAAATTTAAGTATAAGTACCTGGTGGTCAACCAGTATAAGCAAACTAAAACAAAAGAAAAACACTCCATAAACTGAACAGTAAGGCCAGGACTGCTCAGAACATAAATATTATAAAAATATCACCTGGAAAAAACAGCACGCAAAGCATGAAGAGATAAGGGTAACTACAAATCTTTCTTCAACTTTGCTAGAAAACTTATAAATGGCACTCAACATTGCTCTGAACCTTTTCTTAATGGGGCCCCTTACTATGACCCAAATAGTATAGCAAATATACTAGCAAACAAGTTCTCCACAAATTTCACCCACAAAACACTCATTCCAGCACCACTTATCCCAGAATGCCTTACACCCCCACCATCACTAAAAACATTTTCTTATGGTATTATCAAAAATCAAAAACATGGCTTCCATGGATCCAGACAACATACATGGATGCCTACTACACAGTGTCAAGCAGGCTGTAGCCAAACCTCTATGTAAACTGCTCAGCCTAAGCTTAGCCACAGGTTATGGTCCTGAATCCTTCTGCACTGTTGTGGTTTTGTCCCTCACAAGCGTGGTCCTACCAAAAACCTTGGGAATCATTGACGAGTCAGATTTACAAGTCTAACCTGTAAAACCATGGAATATAACATAACTAGTCTAATCAGTTATGATATTAAGACTCTCATGAAGCTTGACCCCCAACAATATGGCTTAATCAAAGGGAGATCACACCTGTTAAACCTTGTTCATTTCTTTGTGAGGGCTACATAGGCTGTCAACAGTGGTCATGCTATTCATGCAGATTATCTTGATCTGACTAAAACATTTGACACCACACCATATGCCAGAACTGTATTGAAACCGACATCCTTAAACCTAGATCCTTACATAGTAAGATGGATAGTCAATTGGCTGAAAGACAGAACCCATGTAGTTTGTGTGGCAGCGTAATTTCTAATAATGCTAAGGTCCCCTCCTAATCGTGAAATATTTCTCCAGTCCCAAGAATGACAGCCAGGACACCTGGTTAACTAGATTTGCAGATGACTACAAACTGGTCATAATTGTCAAAACCCCCTCAGACATCAAAACTGTCCAAAAAGAGCTTTTTCTGGTATATGAAAAATGGGTTTAAAATGAATCCTAAAAAGTGTAGCATTTCTTCTTCCAGAAAATAGAAATTAGTCCCAACATACAGTATAGAAAGCACACTCATGCTATATGAAAAGGTAGTCATGAACCTATATACTTGAGTTGACGGCTCCCTCTCCTTTGACCATCTTGTAGCAAATGTAGTCAGAAAAAAACTCTCCTTAGCTTAACTCCTAGCCAAGAGGATTTTATCCAGCCTTAAAGAAGTTATTGTTCCCTTTTGTTTTGCACTGATCAGACTTGTTATAGTGTACAGCACTCCATTTAGTATGTATTTCCCTTAATATATCAACAAACTCAACAAGCCTCAGAGGCTCCAAACAAAAAAAAAAAGATGACTGGTCTTCAGAACATTAGCTACTAGGAGAGACTGTAAGCCCTGGCCCATTACTCTGTGTCTTACAGACTGCTGAGGGGGGATCTGTGCCTTCCCTACCATACCATTTGCGATCGTGTTGTCCTTCCCTTCCTTTACCTCAATAAATCAAATAGCTCAGCTAATACGAGAATCAGAGATCGACATATTCATCAGCAGATAAACACAATGTGATGGAGAGACTGCTTTGTCACCAACACCTCATCCTTCTGTAGAATAAACTTCCACTGCAGGTCAAACAATGAAAATCACTATTTTTCTTCAGACTAAACTTAGACAACCAGATGGGATCTTTCATGTTTAGCCTGGGACTAACTAGTTTCCCTCCTTTATATTGGTAAGGTGTACATGGTATTTGGACTGAATGTCCTTAAAACTTCTATTAAATCTATGAAATCAATGAAACTGTAGTGACATCAAAGAATACAAATGGTAAGTAAAATTTCTGAAGAAAAAAATGAAATAATTACAGACAATATGGGGCTTAATAGAAGAAGTGCTTTTAGAGCTGCATTCTGAATTTGGAATAAGTGTTGATTTCCTTAATGTTGATGGGGAAAGCTTGCAAAAAGTAGGTGCTAATACCCCCTACGACATGTTTTTTTATCCCTTATATTTTCCATACAAATAACCCAGATATAGGTCGAACAAGGATATGTTGGGAGATTTACATGTTTCCCCTTTCCCGGTGGGAATCCCTGGGCAAAGTTGCAGTTACCCCTATTGAAGACAGTTCCAAAGAGGCAGCATCCTCTGTGATACGAACATATCCCTCCTACATGTTGTATTTATTTTGCAAAAGAAATTAAGATTCCTTGAGTGGATATTTATGACACCACCGGACTTTTGATTGTGTAATTTTTCTGACACAGTAAGATCTGTTGAAGTCCTTTATACAGGGCAGAGGTTGCCTGTCAGTAGCCTGCATGATCCTGAGGAGAAGGACAAGGCTTTCAGATGGTCTGTGTAGTTTTTAAATTTAGACCCTTGTGTTTTTTAGTGAAAAAGCATTGTGATCATTCCAGTTGTGACAAGTGTTTGGAAAGGTACATACTGAAAGGGGCATTATACTCAATGAACAGCCTAATGAGAGCCGATTACAATGGGACAATTACATCCCTGGATCCGGATGCAATACCTTTAGATATAACCTATGCAATTAAATGAGACTTCCTTATAACAAAGGATACATGATGATCAAAGGACAGTTCATTTCAGAGGTGTGTTGTCAATGTGATTGCTATAAGGGGAGTCATGCTTGCTGAAGGATAGTAGGATACACTTCTTAGCATTTAGTTTTAGCATGGTTTTGGCATCAGCTATCTGTTTGGGACTGACCCTCTTGCAAGATCCTGGTGTCCTCTGAAGAGTTTATGGTGGCTCAAAGTTTGCTGCCATCTGCAAACTTGGTCATCCACAAACCCTTAAGGTTAGCTTTGACCTCTGACAAGTAAATGCCAAAGAGGAGTGGCTGAAAGATTGCACCCTGAAGTACCCCGCTAGGGATAGGTCTTTTGGAGGACATATAACCACCCACCCTAACTTTCTGGGTTCTATTTGTTTTGTTTTTTTAAATATCTTTATCAACATCACTTGTTGCAAAGTAACATAGATACACATTTATTTATAAAAGAGAAAACAAATCATTATAATGATTTTTTTCCCTTTGTACATATTATACAAATATTATTTTTGTCTTAACAGTTATTCAATTTAACATTGCATAGATTGCTCAAGTCCTGCCTTCCCTGAAATATCACTACCCCTGAATATTATTTGGCATACATGCATTTGCGTGAACGACCGATGTGCGAACGTGAACGTGTCGACAGCAGAACCCCAGGATTGTGGAATGTCAAATCTGCAGAGATTACCGAATGCCGGCCAGGCTACTATTCCCCCCCCCTCTCGACCGATGGTAGCACTTGTTGTGGCAGTTGTGCGATCAGGATTTTTGAATTCGACATTGCGCGTGACATTCCAAGCATTCAGGCGTACGAGATTCGACATTTAGGTTCTGCATTAGGACGGATCAACCTTCGGTCGTGCGACCAAAAGCATGTAAACCTATTATTTTATATGTATTATTCCTCCAAGTTCCATTTATTTCTATGTATTTTACTTCTTCGCATTTCTAAAAATCCCACCTCCAGTTCTTTTATCTCCTTTACAGCATTCAACAATATTCAACAATTCTGTTACAGCTGCTTGTTTCTGATTTCCCTTCCCTAGTAATTCATCTCTACACTGCCACTAATTTCACAACTGTCATGTAATATTTTAATGATGCTACTACACTGGTAACCATAGCTAATTCCTTCCAAGTATGTCATGAAAAGACCAACAAAGCTTTTTTTTTCTCTAGAAACCTACCTCAGCAATTCTCACCTCCTGTTGAATGCTAAGAAAACCAAGTTACTGGTTTTCACACCACAACCTATATTCTATACAAAAAACAACTTCTGCATCACTTCATCAAAGAACACTTCTACCAAACTTGTGTCTCACACAAAATTACTTGGCGTCATTAAAGATAACCACCTAAAGTTTGATATTCAAAACCAACAAGCTATCAAGAAAACCCACATAAAAATGGACTCCTATATTATCGCAAACACTTTTTAACTAGCAATGCCAAAAAAACATAGCTACTGCATATCTCCTCCTTTCACTTCTATACACTGCCCCATCTCCACCAACCTTCAGCAATCCTTACTAACAAAAACTGAAGAATGCTAGGACAAGACAGCCTAATTAATCACTCACCAATCTGTTAACCCCACCATGGCCTAACATTAAAACAGTTCCACACTATCTCTCTATCACCCAGTTTGCAACTGTTCATAATATAATCTGCACACCTCAAAACTGTACTGCATTCCAAGCCTTAGTAGAACCTTACAGTCATACAAAATCACTGTGCTCCACTGATAATTCCTTATTAACGATTACTAAAATCTAAAACTTTGCTTATCTGTCGTACTCAAATTATGTCTCTAAAATATGGAATCCTATCCTACCACCATTAGACAACAAACCAACCTATCCAGATTCAAAAACTTGCTAAAACACTTTAAAAACACTTGGCTCTGTTCTTGCACCTTCCAAGGCTAGACTACCCTGTCCCTTACACACCTGTATTACCACTATATAACTCAAAAAAGCAAACAATAAATAAATAACATTGTTTTGGGCAGCCAACAATATTAAACTTAGCAGGATCGTACTGTGCCTGGGCAATTCATTTTCTATATTCCAACTCAAAAGAATAATTTCCTTAGATAAAATAATTTGGACCAGCAACATTTCTGACAAAGTACCCTACAGGGAATTTCTAAAATCTGTCAACTCATTACATTCCCAGAAAATATGTTCCCATGTTCCCCTCTATTTTCCATTATACCTTCAGCAATTGCTGTCTCCCTGTGTAGAAATTATCAGAAGTCTACTAGGGCTATACAAATACCTATGCAAATGCTTCCATGCAAAAATCCTAAACCTTCTACATTTTGCTGCACACTTGGGAGCCATACATATATCCTCTCATTGTTTCTTTGTATATTTGCCTTTCCATTCTCATTTCTCAGTTTTTTCTAATCTATTCAACCATACCCGGTCTTTCATTTAACATCATCCAGGTCTATACTTTATGTAGAGAAGGTAGTCTCCAACCCACAGTCTGAACTTCTGTTTGGCTTCATCCCATTATATGACTTTTTCCTCCCTAGTTATTTGCCCACAATGCCTTTGTTCCTTTACTAATTTTTGCCAGTAAATTCCAGCTCTGTCTTGCCTAACCCCCCCCGACACTTATAGCTATCTCTGTTAGTAATTTTTTTTCCCATTTCCATCTCGACTTAGTTCGAAAAAATATTTCCTGTTACTTTGTACATATAATATTCTGTATGGTTGTTATTGTTCTCCTTAAATGCCTACATCCAAAATCCTACATCTACCTTGTTTCATGGACTCTCCCACTCCATTTCAATATCATTTTCTTGTGGAAAAGGCCCAGTGGACATCTTCTAAACTCCTGATATCCTGAATAGGATTAAATATCCTCCTAACAGACTGTCCTCCCAGATTTTTCTTGTGGAAAATTTTACACCTGGATTCCTGCCCTTCCCTATCCTAAGAGGCCCAGTGGACATCTTCTAAACTCCTGATATCCTGAATAGGATTAAATATCCTCCTAACAGACTGTCCTCCCAGATTTTTCTTGTGGAAAAGGCCCAGTGGACATCTTCTAAACTCCTGATATCCTGAATAGGATTAAATATCCTCCTAACAGACTGTCCTCCCAGATTTTTCTTGTGGAAAAGGCCCAGTGGACATCTTCTAAACTCCTGATATCCTGAATAGGATTAAATATCCTCCTAACAGACTGTCCTCCCAGATTTTTCTTGTGGAAAAGGCCCAGTGGACATCTTCTAAACTCCTGATATCCTGAATAGGATTAAATATCCTCCTAACAGACTGTCCTCCCAGATTTTCTTGTGGAAAAGGCCCAGTGGACATCTTCTAAACTCCTGATATCCTGAATAGGATTAAATATCCTCCTAACAGACTGTCCTCCCAGATTTTTCTTGTGGAAAAGGCCCAGTGGACATCTTCTAAACTCCTGATATCCTGAATAGGTTTAATATCCTCCTAACAGACTGTCCTCCCAGACATCGTCTAAACTCCTGATATCCTGAATAGGATTAAATATCCTCCTAACAGACTGTCCTCCCAGATTTTGTGGACATCTTCTAAACTCCTGATATCTCCCAGATTTTTCTGTGGAAAAGTATGTCTATCATTTGTACTGCTTAGCTTTACTCACTAGGACATTTCTTGGATAATCCCTGCTTGCTCTATCTGATATTTTTTCTATCTTGGCCCTTATATTTTTCCTAACTTGGCCTTGCTTGCTCTATCTGAGTTTTTCCTAACCTGGCCACTAGGTGGCTCCCTTCCTACCATAACTTATCCTACTTCATTTTCTGACTATCCCACTGCAAAACCTACTGTCCTTTCTTGTTCCTTAGTCTACCTTCACCAACTGTGCTTTCTTGTTCCTTTATCTACCTTTACCAGCTTTACCCAGCACTTTTCTATTACCCTCCACTTACCTTTCAATCTCCTCAAACTCCTAACTGCTGAACTCACCCTTACCATTACACCTGTTTCTCTCTTCTTGCCTGATTGTTTTCTGCAACTTTTGTTCTGTTCCTTCATGGTCTCCTCCTTTCACTTCTTACTTTCTCCATGCTACATCTGCCTTAGGCTTTTCACTCTTATCACTTTTTTCCAGCCTCTTTTTCCATCTCCACCTTAACTTCCTGCTCTTCACTGTGCTACACTTTCCCAGTCCTTCCTTCCCCACCTGTCCTTCCTCCCTATAGAGTATCCCTTACTAAGCTGCTGTGTCTCCTGGATCTGGGGTGGATTTTTCCTCATGTGAGTACTTTGATTTTAGCTGCATTTATAAGTTCATCCTGTGAGTACTTTGGTCTTAGCTGCATTCATTAACTGTACCTGTTGTGAATATTCCGTTTTGTTACAAATTTCAAACAATGTTATGTGCTTAACCCTGAGTATACCTGTATAGTTGTCATGAAACTTGTATGAGGAACCATGGTTTCATCCCTTCTACCCTACCCTTTCTAGATTGAAAGTTACTAGTTATACCTGTGCCTGTCCCCGATCCTATTAATCAGCCTAATTGAGTCCACGGCTGCTTTATATATATTTTTCTTTGCTGTAACCTCTTCCCTCTGCTATGATATTTACTGCTTATAGTCTCCATAGGCGCCTGCCTTGCATCCGGACTACTGTCCACTTTGCTTATGGGCAATTGTGCATATCCTATACCTAGTTAACTTTCACTCCACTGGTTTTAACTATACTTTAGCGCCCCACGGCACATAAACCAGACTGCCCAGTGATAGCGTTGTTTCAGTTACTACGCTAACAGCTGCACCTTAAAGGGCCATAAAAGTACCTTAAGCCTTTGTACTAAGCTCTGCCTTGTATCCGGACTACTGTCCACTTTTTGCTTATGGGCGATTGTGACCGGAGCGCATCCTATACCCAGTTAACTTAACTATACTTGGGCGCCCTCGGCACACAAACCAGACTGCCCAGTGATAGCGTTTTTTTTCAGTACTGCGCTAACAGCGTGTCCTTGAAGGGCTCACAAAGTGCCTTAGCGCCTTTGTACTAAGCTCGCCTAACAGCAGTTTTGCATCGCAGGCTGTTTCTTCCCCTCTTAGGATATTGCTAGCAAGTACCCCTGTACCCTAGGTGCCCTGGCTCTGGGAAGTAAAGTAGTAGCTGACAATTTCATCACCCGTCTATCACTTTATGTGCCTACCTCAACTGTTTTCTCCTTGCAACTGTAGACATTCCTTATATACCCCTCTTACTCTTATCTATGACTAATTTTCTCCCCTGTTGGACCATTTAACAGTGTCCCTCCCCAGGCAGCCTCCTCGTGGTCTCCCTCATTTATATTAATGGCGTCCATGATGGGCAATAGCGTTTATAACTGTCGCTGAATACTACTTTATTTGGTTATTGGAAATGCAATGCTCATTGGTAACGCCTATATCCGAGCTGCATTTTTGCTCAGGTTTATTTTACCTACTATGACGTATGTATTTGTTTTAACATACATTACCCTTTGGTATACTACAATATTGGACCTAGATCCATAACTGCTTAATGTTGTTTTACCCATATGTTTTATGGGAACTGGTTTTACTGCTTGGTGCCTTTGATTGCTATATTTGATGGTATTCAATCTCTAGGATAGTTGCTGCCTGACTATGCATTTTGTCTTACTTGACTGCCAGATATCTATACTTTGTATATTGTTGTACCAAGTTTATTAGGGGAAATGCTGCTTTACCTAATGGTTTTTGTAGCTAACAACTACTGTTAGATTTGTTTGATTTGTTCTTTTGGGCCCTCACTGTATCTAGCTATCTAGCTACTCTGCTCCATACAGTGTGCCCTAGAGCTTACCTCTATACTATTTTTTGCATTGCCAGGATTTAAAGCATCAATGATTGTATTATTGTACTCTTATTACTGATTAATATAGTATTTTTCCTTACTTGTTTTTTCTTTCTCTCTCTACCCTTAACCATTAACGGATTTTACACCTGGATTCCTGCCCTTCCCTATCCTAAGAGGCCCAGTGGACATCTTCTAAACTCCTGATATCCTGAATAGGATTAAATATCCTCCTAACAGACTGTCCTCCCAGATTTTTCTTGTGGAAAGTATGTCCTATCATTGTACTGCTTAGCTTTACTCACTAGGACATTTTCTACTTCCCTGCCAGGTTAACCAGCAGCCTCCCCCCTTCTAGATTGGCCTTTGTTGGTCCCTCTCCTTCTCTCCTTATTGCCTTTAGTCCAATGCTCTCTCTCTACCCCGTTTCTAGTTCTCTTATCTTGGATAATCCCCTGCCTGCTCTATCTGATATTTTTTTCTATCTTGGCCCTTATATTTTTTCCTAACTTGGCCTTGCTTGCTCTATCTGAGTTTTTCCTAACCTGGCCACTAGGTGGCTCCCTTCCTACCATAACTTATCCTACTTCATTTTCTGACTATCCCACTGCAAAACCTACTGTCCTTTCTTGTTCCTTAGTCTACCTTCACCAACTGTGCTTTCTTGTTCCTTTATCTACCTTTACCAGCTTTACCCAGCACTTTTTCTATTACCCTCCACTTACCTTTCAATCTTCTCAAACTCCTAACTGCTGAACTCACCCTTACCATTACACCTGTTTCTCTCTTCTTGCCTGATTGTTTTCTGCAACTTTTGTTCTGTTCATCCCGCTCCGTTCGCCACTCCGCTCCCACCAATTCCCACCACCCCCAGGGTCCTACATTTATACATACTTTGACACACCCCTAATTATCATTAGACCTATCTCTACTTCCTGCACACCCACCACTTAACCCCATACTCACATCACCACACCCCCTCTCATCTAGCACATCCATACTAACACATCCTATCACTTTACACTGGAAGTCCTATACTTACAAACTTTCACTCTATAATAATTATGCCTTTAACCCTTAACTCAATAATTCCTCTTCTCCTACTTAACATCCTGCTTTACTACTACACTCTAACCTCCTATGAACATCTCAGGCTTAGCCAAACTCCTGCAGAATCCAAACATAGTACAACTACACTTCCTGGTCCTGACGAAACCCACATTAATATACTTTCTACCAGTCCCTACCTTCCCTCGTTTCCATAAATTACACCATTACAGACTCACAACCTCCAAACGATTTTATCTTATAGCCATCAAGTACACAAATATCTTTCAAACCTCACAAACACTTTTATTGATACATGGGGACATCCACCCCAACCCAGGTCCCAAAACCATCCCCAATCCCACTCCTACAAGCCATATAGCTAACGCTAGCACCCTTCTCCACTGACTCCTCTCCATTGCTCACTTAAATATTCGTAGTATTAATAATAAAATAACACAACTCCACGCCTTAATTGATTTCTATTCCTTTGATATCCTCTGTCTCACAGAAACCTGGCTTAAACCCAGCACCAAAGATAATGAATTTACTCCCCCAGGTTATAGCACCTTAAGGATAGATCGTCCTAATAAAAAGGGTGGAGGAGTCGCCATCCTATATAAATCTCAACTTCAGGTAGCCTTAATCAACTCCTTGCCCTCCCCAGCAAATGCTGAAATTCTTTGCACCAAACTCCAAGTAAATAAATCCAAATCTATTAACATTATATGTTCCTACATCCCCCCAGGTAAAAACATCACTACCCTAGAAAATATCCTTAGCTGGGCCTCCTGTAGCTTTCCCCAAGAAACCATACTCCTAGGTGATTTTAACATTGACTGGAACTCCTGCATATCCCCCACACCCACCAACCACCTCAATCTCTTTAACTTTCATCAAACCATTAACTCACCTACCCGTATAAATAAATCCACCCACAAACAAACCATTCTAGACTGGATATTGACCAACAACAATCCCCTCTCCTACAAAACAGGAATACTCCCTGACAATATTAGTGACCACCTCCTTACCTTTATCAAACAAAATTCAACAATCCCAAACCAACTACTTATCGTACCAAACACAGCAAAACAAACTTCAACCTAGCATCCTTTCAGAATGAACTCAGGGAATACAACTGGTCTTCTCTAAAACACCTCCCAATAGATGAGGCTGTAACCCATTTCAACAATACCTTCCTAAAATTCTTAACCAACATGCTCCATCCCGCTTAGTCAGAGTCAAATCCAAAGCAGCCCCTTGGCTCTCTAAAACAACTAGACAAACTATGAGAGCTAGAAATAAACTATGGTCTAAATGGAGGTCCACAAAAAATCCAACTGACCATCTAAACTTCAAACAACTGAGAAATAAAACCAAGATGCTTACCATTCAGGACAAGAAAAACTACCACCTTCAATACCAACAGAACCAACACCAAAACCCCAAACAATTTTGGTCAGGAATAAACAAACTACTCCACCCAGGCAACACCAAAACACCTACCCCAGATAGCCTAGCACAATCCGAACCAAACATAATAGCCGACAATTTCAACAATTTCTTCTCTCAGACAGTCACCTCACTTGCAAGTACCATGACTCCTCCCTCAACCTTCCAATCTTCCCACACTCTAAACAGCACACACATACTAAAGCTCAATACTGTCTCAACAACCTACATCCACAAGCTACTATCCAAACTCAAACCTTGCACCCCTTCTGCAGATAAGCTTCCAGCTGAATATCTGCAACTAGCTGCAGCCGAGATTGCCTACCCAGTCTCCATCTTAATAAACAACCATAACTGAATCCAAAATACCATCCTGTTGGAAAATCTCCCATATTATCCCCTCCATAAAGGAGGTAACTCCAACGAACTCTCCAATTTTCGCCTATTGCCCTCCTATCTCCACTTTCCAAAATAATGGAACGCTGCATTCACCATCAACTTCTACACCACCTCTTAAATAACAATTTGCTTGCAGACTCACAACATGGTTTTAGACCCTACCACAGTACTTCAACTGCCCTTCTCTCCTTCACTGATTCTATCAATAGAAACCGCAACAACAACCTGTTCACCTCTGCAATATTCTTAGACCTCTCTAAAGCATTCGATATGGTCAACCATAAACTTCTCCTCGATACCCTACAATCCCTCTCACTAGACTCACAAGCCCTACAGTGGTTCAACTCTTACCTGACTAATAGAAAACAAGCAGTCCTCTGGGACAGCCATCTATCCTCTCAACTCCCAATTACTATTGGCGTTCCACAAGGATCCATCCTAGGTCCCCTACTTTTCTCTATTTTCATAAATAACCTGTCCACTTCCCTCCCCTCATCCACTTGTATTCAGTATGCAGATGATTCCACTCTCATCTGCTCTGCTTCATCACCTGCACAACTCCACTCCGCTACCCAGGTGGTTTTCACTGCAGCAGAAAAATGGTTCCAACATATCTGTCTCCTCCTAAACCCCAAAACCAAACTATTACTCTTCACCCCACCTCTAAATCCACCCCTATCACTTTCTCCATTGTATCATGCAATGGCACTGTCATCCAACCTGATTCGTCCACTAAGCTGCTAGGCATAACCATAGACAATCAGCTAAATTTTGACTATCATATTGACTTAACTATCAAGTCAGTCAATAAAAGATGGGTGCTCTGTACAGACTTAAGCCTTTCCTTACTACTACTACCAGAGAAACCCTAGCCCAAACTCACCTCATTTCTACATTATTGTATGCCTCTCCTTCCTTTATCAATATTTCTAAAGCTAATCTTCAAAAACTGAATACCGCCTACCACAGTATAGCCAGATTTGCCACTGGCTCTCTATTCCAAACTCATCACTGTCTTAACTTAAAAACTAAACTGGCTTGAACTTCCCAACCTAATACTACTACAGCAGCTAATCATCACTTTTAAAATTCTACATCACCCTTCCAACACACCCATACTAAATAAACTCATCACTCCTTACAAAAATCTCACTTCACTTAGATCAGCCAACAAGGTACTAGTTACTACTGTGAAATCTCACAATAAATCAGGAGATTCCTTATTTACAAACATTGTTGGCTCTTACTGGAATAAACTCTCACCAAAACTGACCTCCCTAGACTCATATCAGCTTTTCAAAAAACAGATGAAAATGCACCTAAAAACCCACTGGCTATGCCCTTGCTCCAATCCTGACTGACCCCAGCAAACTTACTATCTCTCCTCAGTCTGCTCATGTGCACTATTGCTCGTCTGTTCTAACTTAAACTGACTTCCACGTCCTCTATTTATTTCTGTTCTCCTGTTCTTAGTTCTGCTTGACTCCCCTCACCTCTTTATTGTCTGTCTCCTGCTACTCTTTAGCTGACTTCCTATAATCCTGTTTTACCTCTTACAACTCCTCTCTAACTTTTATTTCCCCCTCTCCCTCTGCTAGTTCCTGACCCCACTAAGTCCAGCTTTTTTCCTTTCTCTTTACGTCGTTCTTGCCTTTACCTTTTTCAGCCTCTTAAAATCCTCTTCACCTCTAACCTGTACATTCACACGGTATTTTTTAACCTCTTCTTACTTACAACTAATACCTACTTGTTGTTCATGACTAACTACTATGGACATTTTTTACTTTAAATATTTATGTTGATACTGAAACTGT
Organism: Protopterus annectens; assembly: GCF_019279795.1. Taxonomy (NCBI): domain Eukaryota; kingdom Metazoa; phylum Chordata; order Ceratodontiformes; family Protopteridae; genus Protopterus; species Protopterus annectens. The sequence continues at coordinate 223,235,040 of NC_056727.1, forward strand.
TTCTCCTCAGTGTCCAACTGATTTTTAAATTGTAATCTACTCAGGTTTTTACATCAAAAACGTATTTGTACTTGTATGTAGCCATATAATACTTTATTAGTTTAGTTTTATTTTGTATAGTTAGTATTACTAGTGACCTTATAAACAGTAGTGTATTTTAGTTTTTTGATAGTGGAGCTTTTCTCCTCGGGCCTCTGCTGAAAATGGACATGTATCCAGCCAGACTAGCCCGGTTAACAAATGTAAAATAAAATAAAATAAATAAAAATAAATTTCTTTCTATTTTGATTTGCAGTCTTCTGTTTGTGCTATGTGTTTGAACCGTATCTGTGTAGCTGTAAAGTATCCCTTCAAATCTTATTAACTTATCCACCTAGTTGTATTAAAGATAGTAACGATTTCCCGCATCAGTCGTATGATGAAATAGTAGGAGCAATGAAAATAATTATTTATTTTTGACTTTAGATGTGGATTCGTTATTTATTGTAATACCGAATGAATATGAAATAGAAGCATTGAAAGATTTTCTAAGTTATCATATTACTGTCAGCAATGTAGAGATTAATAATTATTTTATTTTTATGGATATAATTTTGACTAGTAATACGTTCATGTACAGGAATGATTCATTGCTTCAGCAAAAGGGTGTTGCTAATTGTACTTATGATAACTCAGTGATGGGTGTGTGTGTGGAAATAAAAAAATAATTTTCTCTAGCTCAAATATATTTTTATAATCCATTGTATTTTACAAACATTTCCTTCCACATCCCAAAGACATGCTGTAGGTGGATTGGACACTCTAAATTGGCCGTAGGCATGAGTGCGTGCATGTGTGCCTTCTGTCGAAGGTTAGGTGCCGGGCTGGCAACTCAACACTGCAAAAACACCAGTGCCAATCATGAGCGGACAGGTGATCCGCTGTGGTGACCCCTAACCGGGAAAAGCCGAAAGAAGAAGAAGAAGAAGAATGTATTTTACAAACATTTCACTGAGAAAGACCAAGGGAACAACTGGACCTTTTTGTTAGTTATTTAACTGGTAGTGAACATTGTTTAAATTTTAAATTTAGCATATCTGATGAAGAAATTAGCCTCTGAACTTTCATATATATCTTCCTAATTAACCCTTTATTCTACCAGGAAACACAAATGCTGCCCTTTGCCCTTCTCTGAAAATCTTACTAACACTATTGTATGCCTTCTCTGCATCATGACCCATCTGCAACAACAAGGTCTTCCTGCACTCTGCTTCCCTTTGGATCATCATGGCTCTGTTCTGTTAAAGTTGTCACATGTTAGTCTTCCCTCCACAGAACCTGTGTCTGCCATTTTGGCAGCACCCTATAGGTTCATAGGCAAATACTAGGTTAACTGACCTGCAAGGCCATCTTAAGCCTAGCCAATAATCCATGGTCAGAATCAAACCCTGGACCTTGTGTCTGTGAGGTGAAGATCTTAACCATTATGCCACCCAAATGTTAGCCACTCTCTTAGTTAGTAAAGACAAATACTTTATAATCATGATTTGAAATTGAAACTGGTCTATGTGAAGTTGGATGAAAAAGGTCTTTGTCCTCTTTAAATAGTACAGCCACTACATCTTTCTTCTAAAACCATAGGTGCCGGAAGCTGTTGTAGACTCTGGGGGAAGAGGGTGAGAGGGGCACTTAGTGATCTAAAAAGGGAAATTTTTAAAAAACTATTTACTACCACAACATAGGTTCATAAGTTCATAGGTGTTTACTAGACTAACGACTACCAGAGCCTTTTTAAGCCTAACCATGCATCCCAAATCTCCAAGTTCTAATACCATTGATAAGTGTAACCATGGGCCTGGGAGATGAACCATTTACAGGTTGCCTGTGCCCATTAGAGGCATAGGTGCCAAACCAGGGATAAATTTCCTGTTTTCCATCCAATTGTCCAAGTTACATTTGAATTGGATTAGGGAGGAACTCTGCTTCACATGGCTGGAGAGCCTATTCCATAGACGGGGTAGTCTCTGGGATACATACCTATCTCTCCAGCAGGTCCTGTTTATATTACAGGCAAGGTTTAAGTCTTTAGAGCGAGTAATTCTGGTACTGTTTGTTTTATGGATATGCAGGAGGTCCATCAGAGTGGGGTCTGACAATTCCCTGTATGCCAGGCATAGATCTCCCCTCAAAAGCCTGTAGGAGACAGACTACAGGGATAGGGCCTTGAGGCAGTCTGCATAGGACATATTATTTATGCCCTGTATTCTTTTAGTGAGGAACTTCTGTGGACGGTCCAGTTGTTGGATATGCCTGGTTAAGTACATACCAAAGGGGGGCATTGTACTCAATGATAGGTCTGATGACTGCCGAATACAGTGGAATAATGACTTCCTTGGACTTAGATCCCTTTGTTTATAAGTTGCGCAACATAGAATGATTTCCTCACCACAGCAGACACATGATGATCAAAGGCTAGATTATGTGTGTCCCTAAGTCCCTGACTACTAGGTCAGCTGTAAGGGGTGTATTGCTAATATGATAGTTACCAGGGATAGATGACTTCCCAAAGACAGTACATTTTTGGCATTTAGTTTTAGTCCAGAACTCTGACACCAGTTGTTTGTCTGTGTCAGCCCATCCAGGAAAACATTTGTGTCACTGTGAGATTCAATGACAGCTCCTAATTTGCAATCATCTGCAAGCTTAGTCACCCAGAGACTACTGACATTGGCCTTGACTTCTGAGAAGTAAATGCCAAAATGGAGCAGTCCAAGGACTGATCCCTGAGGGACTCCACTTGTGACTAGCTTATTTGTATAGGTGGAGTCCCCAGTTCTAACTTCCTGGGTCCTGTCTCTGAGCCAGTTAGCTATCCACCTGGTAACATACAAGTTGTACCCAACCTCTTGGGTTTGTCAACAATGCCTGAGTAGGGTTCGCTTAGAGGACATTTTAAGCTTAGCTAATTTCCCTTTTGGTGCTTGAATTAACATTTTCTGATTGATCTTACCTATCCCATGGCTGATAATTGTACATTAGCCCTAGTGAGAATAACTGTGATCATACCATAGATAATTTGAGGGGACCCATGTAAGGGATGCAGCATTTAGGATCTGCCTCTATCCATTAGTGGCATGAGGGGCAATCCTGGAATGCATGTTCTATTACCCATCCTTTGATCCAAGTTGCATTTGAATATGGACAGAGATGAGCTTTGTTTTACTTGAATGGATAGTCTGTAACCCCCTGCCACTCCAGCAGCAGCTCCCTCCCCAGCCACTCCAGTGTTCCATTACTTGGATATTTCTCCTCAGTTACCATAAACACTGTTCAAATCTGTCAGCGTGAATACTGTTTTCTTATTTACTTCTACAGTGATTACAGAAATTGAAATAAAATAGCACAAACACTGAACCATTTGCTAAACAAACAATACAGTCTTGCTGTGATAACAGAATTAGCATGAGCAGTAAACTTCTCTGTCCTTGAAACTCACATTCACTGAAACAACATGAAAACCCACATTCATTTTGCATCTGGCCAGTGGAGGACTAAGCTTACCTCTGGGCTGTTTTCAAACCATACACTCCTTACACATTTTTAGGGCCATGCATACATGCATGCATTCTTTGATTCACCTTCCTAATTGTATTAAATTATATTCCTTGTATAACCACCACCACTTGTTAGAATGTGTTTTAAATTTGAGGAGTTTCATTCTGGGCATCATTTGCAACCAGTATCTGTAGGAAGTCTGACAATATTCAGTATATTATGACAAAACATTTCTGGAACATCTGAATTCATCTGTAAAATCTAAATGGATTTGAAACTGAATATCTAGAAATCAAACTGATGAATTTTTACAAAATGCTGCACATTTGCTGTCATATGAATTAAGAAAATGAAGTAAGATAATGAAATCTGGCTTCCCTTGGAAAGGAAACATAGACACACCTTTGCGTAATTTCTCCAGTTTGAGCAAGCAAAGGAATATAAAATGATGTAATGAGTGCTATAGTGGACATTTATTAACAAAGGAAAAAAACACAACTTTAGGTACTTACTATAGGGACATACAAGGAAGAAAGAGACAAATGTATCTTTGAAGAAAAATGCAAAACAAAGGAAATTACTTAAAAAATAATTTTAGCTCATTGCAAAAACAAATCCCTACTGTAAAGAACTGACATAAAAAATAGACACGAAAATAATACTTTAGGACAAGATGAAGAAAGCAAACTTCTACATACACACATAGTTTGCAAAGTGCTGACAAGTTCCTTTGTTCAGTGCCTACACAGCCTTATCAGTCATCAAGGTCAGACATTATGAAATCTCTTTCCTTCAAATAAAAAGTGCCTTTGACAACAGTAGCATGTAGGAGCAAACACTTTTTTTGAAAAAGTTAAAGAATGAGAACAGACAATATATTCTCAAACATTGTGGCATATGGACAAGGATTTTGGCCACTCATCATGACATAAATATCAAGACTGAAAGGTTTCTGTGAAAATCTTCAAATACCTCTACAGAAACTGCTGAGTGAAAACCTGCTTCATTCAGGCATCCCAGAAATAGTTAGAAAAATAAATAAATAAAAAGGTTTAACACTATGTCCAGCACTAGCAAGTACAGCTTGCATACATACAAAACATCTTACTAGAGTTTATCAGCTCACAGGAGAACTAAGGCATAAAATAGTTATTTACAAAACCCAGAGACGAGCAAGGCAGCATTCAAACTATTCCATTTCTAAGCGTTTTGTTTCTTTAGAAAATATGCTTCCAGTTTGGTTCAAAATAAAATTAAATGGTACACAACTCTTTACATCTACACACACTTTGATGGTGTAAATCTGTCAGTGCAAATACTTTTGAGCTTCGGTCCAGCAAAAGAAAAGGAGTTTCAAGTGTCAGACAAGATATTTTTGAAGTGCAACGATTTCTAATGCTGCTGCTAAGTCTGAATTTCTCAGCAAAATATTGTCAGTTTCCTAAATAAAGTAGCTGAATTTTCAAAAATGGTCAGTATAAACTTTATTTGAAGACATTGAATACTGCCTAATTATTGTACACTGAATACTTAAAAACTTGGTCTACCTTCAGTGTGTCTGGAATCACATTTGTAACAGGTACACTGAAGTCTTCAAGACAATCCCCCCTACAGCAGCATACAAGACAATCCCCCAGCAGTATACAAGACAATCCCCCCAGCAGTATACAAGACAACGATCCCTGCAGCAACACCCTGCAGCAGCATACAATGCAACGATCTCTGCAGTAGCATAACAGACAACGATCCCTGCAGCACCATACAAGACAATGATCCCTGCACCAGCATAAAAGACAACGATCCCTGACGTAGCAGCATATATCCAAAATGTCTTGCCTTTGCCTGCCTGAAACATTCTTCAGGTAAGCAGGCAATGGAATTTCGCACCTAAGTTGTGTTTGGCATAAATACGCATGCATGACTTCTGGTCCTTTTTTCTCTACCCACAGGGACTAGACAAAACCGGGGACTACACAAAAAGTGTAGGGGACTAGACAAGACAAAAAGTGAAAGTGCAGGGGACTAGACAAGGCAAAAAGTGACCACAGGGACTAAATAAAAAGTTCAGGAGCTAACTAAACAAGACAAAAAGTGTCCACGGGACTAGACAAGACAAAACCTGTGTGTGTGGGGGGTGCTCCCTCCCCCTTGCCCAATGGTTCTGGAGCCCTTGTCCAAAATGCTGGTATTGTCCCTCCTTTTAAAATATTGTTAAATAAAATCTTCCAGATCTATATAACTTTTTCCCTCCTAACTTCCAAATTTCCATAGGAATACCATCTATTCCTGGTGACGTCCCTTTTGATTGATTATACATCCCTGTTTTACCTCATCCTCTCCCATTGTAGCTATGAATTCTTGAGCCTCATCTTCCTCTCACCTTAGCATATGTAAGTCTTCTTTTGCGCTGTATAGATTTCAACAGAATTTACAAAATATCTGTAATACTCTATAGGATCTCTGGTTACTTTTCTATTCATAGGAATCTTTAACTTGTAAACACCCTTTGCTGTTTTCTATTTTCTTTTTTCTAAGTTGATGTGCTAATAGATGTTCTTCAAATTAATCATTGCTGCAATAGCCTTAGCCATATGGGTTAGATCCTGCCCAGGCTATAATGGCTGGCATCCAAAGCTTCATGGCATATTCCATATGACCAAACTGTCAACCACCTCAAGCTGACTAAAAGGCAACTCTGGGCATGAAGCACTTTAGAGCGTTACTGTTGCAGAACACTATGCTCTGCATGAGGCTTTTCAGGATTGACGGTCGGCTTGTACTATTCTTTGCTTGTTGGATAAGTTCACTTTGGGGGAAAAATCCTTTTTCTTAAATTTTGTTAAAGTTTTATTAATTTCCTCCTCAGGAAAATTATTTTAAAGCTAGGAGTGTTGTTGTTTAATGGACTGCCTTGAGACTATAATGTTCTTTTAAACAGAGCACTTGTATCTTTCGTTCAGTTTAAAAATAGAGTAAACTGAAAGCATATTTTCCGTGGAGAAATTTTGTTTCTTTTTCCACTGTGAGGCTGCCATATCATTTAAATGTGCTTTTTATTGTGTTTTTTTTTTCTGTCAAATAATATTTTTTATGGACTGGTAGTTTTCCAGGTATTTGCTGCTTGTCTACCCTGGGAAAGAGGCACCATTTTTAGCTAGACTGTGGAACAGACTACCGGTCCCACAGTCAGACATTCTTCCAGCCACATAAAGATCAAGTTAAGCAAACAGCCTCTCCCACCATAGCAGGCTATCAATTTGCACATCTGCGGGTGGGTGACTCAACTATGGCCTTTTGTTGTACCTCAGACCATTCATTTTTTGCTCCAGATCCCCCTGGCATAGCACCTACAGCCACCATGGCTCAGGGATTAGCCACATCCTCTTCAGCTGTTGGGGTCCCTTCTGTGGGCAGGGGAGAGCCATTCTTGTCAGTCCTGAGAGATGGAACAGGGAAGGTTTTTCTGTTGTGTCAGAATGCTCTTCTCATCCCTGGGGAAGCAGCTGCTTTCATTAGTAACACATTTGGCCCCATCCTTCCTATCAAAACGAAACAAAACCAAGCATGTATCTACTCCTCCTCACATTTATTTGGATAGGAGTAGTTAACTGGGACTGCCCCATGGCTTAATTAAGGTTATTGATCCTTCTTGTAAAGTAGTTTCTGGTAAAAGAAAGCAGGATTCCTCTTTTCCTGAAGAGATTCAAGACTTTAAATCTGAACAGGAAGATGCAGGGGCAGATTTAGGGATTTGCTGTCAGATTTCTGATTCAGACTCAGGGAAAGCTCAGTTTCTGATTCTCCCTGTGGGGGTTTATCTTTGTCTGAGACTATTGCTAAAAATCTCGCAGTGTTTCTAATGGGAGAACACTGAGGTATCTCAGTCCCTCAGAAAATACTATGAGTTGTTACGGAAGGATTTTCCAGAACCTACACGCATTCCTCCGGTCCTGTCTGCTTTAGAGGATGTGTGTCTTACTGCCTGTAATTTTCATGATAGTCAGCCAACTATCTCTAAAAAGACAGATAGGATATATAAAGTTCCTCAGTCTTTTTAGTTTTTGCATACTATTCCCAAACCTGACCCAGCCCCTACAGCCTTAGTTGATTCTGCTACTGATAAGCACTTAGTTATTTCCAATCCTACTCGTTCTCGTAAGGATGGCAAAATTATTCACAGGTGTGGGGGAAAAAGTGTATTCTTCTGCAACTCTGATTTTCAGGCGTTTGAATTGATGGGCTCATATGTTAACTTGTTCTCTCCAGAGGATCTCAGAAGTTTGCACTGTAACTTCCAATGGGTGCAGCCTAAGCTTTTTGATAGAATCAAATTATGTCTTCGCATTTAAAACAAATGTTTATATCTCACTAAAGAAGCATAAATTACAAATTCTTCAGCACAAAGTAGTTTTATAACAGTTGTATTCTTTAGGTTCTAGGACTTAAACCGAATTCTATAAATCACAGTATACCTAGCAACTAATATGTTTGGAATATTTTGTAAACAACTTACAATAAATGTCTCAGCAATCAGTCAAGTTACACGCATATTATCAGCGACATTTTGTTCATCCAGCTGAGAGCTTTCTTAAGGGCTAAGCAGTCTCTCTGTTTAGAATTTTAGAAAAACATGAAATTTATGATAATATAAATAAATATTTTATAAACAACAATTACTATCTCTTTAGCTGCACTAGATAAAGGTCAGCTATCAATACATTTGAGTTTGCCAACTCATTACATCCGAGTGATGCCTTCAGGTGCATCTGCATTTAACTTCTACTAACAACGCTAAACGTCAAATATTGTTTGTTCATATTTGCATCAGTAATTCCAAAACCATGCTATGTACAAGATTTAAAAAATATTTCATCTTAAATCTTACATGGTATCAAACACAGCAACATTAATATTTGACCTATGTCTAGTGCAGATAAATAGATATTAACTGTTGTTGTTATGATATTAATTTATACAGATATAACATATAATTAATATATTGATATAATTGATAATTTTATATAATTTTCACATTTTTTCTAAATATCCCAACAAACAAGTAACACATACAGAACTCTTAGCCTCATATGAAAGCTCTCAGCTAGATTAATAAAATGCTGCTGACAGTATGATTGTAACTTGAGAGGCTGCTGAGATATTGTAAGTTGTTTAGAAAATATTACAAATGTAATAGTTACTGTATTTACTGTGACTTATAAAATTCTGTTTAAGACCCAGAACCTAAGAATGCCACTATCATCAAAGTAGTTTGTGCTGAAGAATTTACCATTTAAACTTCTTTAATAATACTTATAGTTCCAGAGATATGAACGTTTGTTTGAAATGTGAGGACATAATTTGATTCTGCAAAAGGGTTAGACTCCGCCCATTGGACACTACAGGGCAACTTCCTGAGCTTCATTGAAGTAAATGACTCAAGATGAAATCTTATAATACATTGTACATAGCATGGTTTTGGAATTATTGATGCAAATATGAACAAGCAATATCTGATGCCTAGAGGTGTCAGTAGAATGTAACTGCAGAAGCACCTGAAGGGGTCACTTGGCTGTAATGATTTAAAGTTTGTTTTGACAAAATGTGAACGTATGAAGAATGCTTTATTTACAGTTTCTTCACATGAAGAAAAATCTGCTTTAAATAACTTAGTTTCTTTTATTACACAGGCCATTGTTTGAAATATATGTATGACTCTGCTGATACTTCATCCAGGGCTGTGGCCACTGGTACTGTTTTGGGGAGGTTTGTTTGGTTGTATTTTTCAGAACCTCCCAAATGATGTAAACAATGAGATTTTAAATTCTCCCTTTGATAGAGATTTAGTGTTTGGTTGCTCGTCTGCAGAGATGATCAAAGCATGTGAAAAAAGGGCATGCTGAACCTTGGAATCTCTAAGACTTCTCAGTCTTCTGTTTCCAAATTTTCCAAGGGATTTTCTTTCCCTTCATCGATTTTTGGCAAAAAAACAGAATAAACAGCCTCATCAGAATTCAGGTAAACAGACATTTAAAAAGAAATGGCAAGGGAGTTCCAAAAAGAAGCCTGAAACCTCCCAAAAGCAAGGACAGTCCAACAAGTCTGAATTATTATTCAGGAGTCTGTGTAACCCCTTCCCACCCTGGCCCTTTTCTATTCTAGAAAGTCTGAATTTCCATTTTCTCGTTGGCTACAGATTGATTCAGACACATAGGATCTGAAAATCATTCATCAAAGTTACAGATGGCAGAGTGAGGAAATTTCTCCTTTCTCTGGAGTTGTTCCTCATCCTACAATTCAGACTCTTTTGTTTCCTCCTGTTCTTCATCATATGCTGCCCCAAGAAGTGATAAAGCCAGTTCCTCCTTACCAGATGTGGAAAAGGTTTTATTCAAGGATGTTCCTAGTGACAAAGAAAGACAATGCTTGGAAACCAGTTCTGGATCTTTATTTTTTAAAACTATTTGTGACAGTGCCTGTGACACCCCTGCACTGGCCCAGTAATCAAGGAGCCTCAATCCTCACCACTAGCACCAGTGAGAAATGTGCACATTGAGAGGACAAACACACACTCAGTAAAGTACAATTTCCCTTAAGAGCACACAGAGATTACAGTCAGTCTAGGGCTGGTTTCTCCAGATCCCCAATAGACTCCCTGCTGGCACAGCTATAGGGTTAATATCTCAGCTGAGTGGTCAAGCCAAAACCTCTAGTACCCTCTCTGTCCAACCAGTGCTTCGTGTCCCTGCCCAAGTAGCTGACACTCACACACAAACACACACACACAAACACACACACCTTGAGATTTGATTTATATACAAACACGCAGACACTCCTGGGGAAGGCTGGCACAGATTCACTAGCTATGCCACCTTCTGCCCAGACTATATGGTAGTACCAGCTGCCACCAACCACTCTTTATCAGCTACTATAAGCCCCTTCCCAAAGGGTGACCAAGTCTACTGTGTAATGTTACTATTATCCAAATGGTAAGTGTGTCCAAGACTAAGGCTATTTAGGAGTGGCCTATACAGTGTTACAAAATACATATGCAAGTACTCTTAGAGCTTAAATATCTCTAAACAAACCAGCTACAATTAAAAGGTTTAAATATATTTAATAATGAATAATAAAAGAACAAGGCAATACTCAATAACTCAACACAGTGGAACAGAGTTCAGAATCACAGGAAATAAATACAGAAAACATCTAAACTAATCTTTACTGTATTCCTATCTAAATCTAAGAGTTACTATGCCCTAAATGACTTACTTATAAAGCCAGGCAAATACAGATGAGAAGTACTGATGAGAGGATGTTTCTAGGTCCAAAGACAAATACAAAATCCACAGACTCACTCTCTGAGAAAGTTCTTAAATTGCTATCATGCATTTCTGCTGGGTTATCTCAGATTACATCATTCTTTGTCACCTCTGTGTCAAAAATACTTACTTTTCAGAAGTTTGCCTGGAACTGGAAGTCGTAAAACAATTAAACACTTTTACCTTTGAAACCTGTAATTATTTCTGTTTCCAGACAAAAGAGAGAATTTCTAGCTGCAGACATTCTGTCTCCTAGCTGAGATAAACACCATCATAAACAATTCACTTATTTTCTTAGAGTTTGCAAGTTAACTCTGTTCTTTTCCAGTAGAGTACATTGTAGTTACATTCTTGAAGCTCAGCACATAACATACAGTTTAACACACACTTCTGCACCAGTAGTTTAATATACACATAACATATAGTTTTCTTACATTTATAAGACAAGCATACAAATCATATTACTGTTCACAAATGACATAGAATTATTTACAAAATTCCAGCTAGCTGGGTTGGCAGACTTCACAACCCCCCCTCGAAAACTCAAGCTAGTTTTTCAAGTAACCCATGAGAAACATTGCTTTAGAGGGTTGAGCCTATCTGGGAATACCTTACCCGATTTCCTGTCTTGAGAACCCATCTTTGTTGGCATTGCTAACCCCACTGCAGTGCTGCACTGTCACAACATATGCTTGCAACCCTAGGCTCCACCTTAGTACCTTGACATTTTGCTAGCTGGCTCGGTGTAAGCATGTTAGGGGATTGTGGTCTGTAAGTCCAGTGAAATTTCTTCCATACAGATAAGGCTGACGTTTCTGCAGTGCCCACACTATGGCTAGACATTCCTTTTCTACAGTTATGGCTAGACATTCCTTTTCTAAGGCTGCATAGCATTCCTCCCTGGGTTGGAGCCCATGACTGAGATAAACCACTGGGTGATCTTCTCCCTCTGAAGAAACCTGTCTAGGTACAGCCTCCACCCCATGATTTAAAGCATCCTCCTGCTTCTAGAATGCCTGTTCACAAGCTGGGGTCCACACTACCTTATCTGGCCTGTTTTTCCTTGTCAGGTCTGTGAGGGGAGCAGCTATGGTACTATAATTGGGGACAAAGTTTCTATAGTACCCTGCTGCCCCTAAAAATGCCCTCACCTGCTTTTTGGTAACAGGTGCAGGCCATGCCTGAATGGTTACCACTTTGGCTGGTTCTGGCCTGATCTTACCACTCCCCACTCTATGTCCCAGGTAGGAGACCTGTGCCATACCCACCTGACATTCGCTGGGCTTAATGATCAACCCTGTCCTCTGTAGTCTGTCCAGCACCTCCCTGACATGCTGAAGGTGTTCTTGCCAGGAATGGCTGTGGATGGTGATATCTAGGTAAGCAAGGGCAAAATCTCATGCTCCTGCTAAGATATGACCTACCAGCCTCTGTAAAGTCAGTGGGGGATTATGTCATCCCAAAGGGCATCTTTGTGACTTCATACAAGCCAAAAGGAGTCAGAAAGGCTGACCTCTCTCTAGCACTGGGAGTCAAGGGCACCTGCCAGTAACCCTTGGAAAGATCAATGGTGGTAAGATACTTAGCCCCACCCAGCTGATCTAGGGCTTCATCTGTCATAGGCAGAGGGTAAGAATCTGACTCTGTATGACTATTTAATTTCCTGTAGTCTACACAGAACCTGATGCTGCCATCCTTCTTTGGTACCAGCACCACTAGGGAGGCTCAGGGACAGCTGGACTCCTAAATTACCCCTAGTTCCAACATTTCCAGTATCTCCTCCCTCAGAGTCTGTTTGACTCTCTCAGGCACCCTATAAGGGGCCTACTAACTAGGCCTTTGGGGTCCTGTATCCACATGGTGTTGCTCCAAGTGAGAGCACCTGGGTAGAGGATAACTGCAGGGACATTGCTACCTCTTCCACTGAGGTGTCAGTCCGAGCCTTACTGAGGAGATCAGTCACCAGATCCCCCCTCAGACTCTTCCTGAAATCCACTGCAAATACTTAGCACAAGGGCCTCCCTATCATGGTAAGGTTTCATCATGTTAACATGGTGCACTTTGTACCCCTGCCTCCTGCCTAGCAGTTCCACCATGTAGTTAACATCACTGACCTTACTTACTTCCTTGTAGGGTCCCTCCCAAGCTGCCTGTGGCTTGTTATGTCTGACAGGAATGAGAACCATTCCCTGCTGCCCTACGTCATACTATCTAGCTCGAGCATTCCTGTCATACCAAACCTTTTTTCTGTGGTTGGGCTTCTGCCAGGTTCTCCTGGGCCAAGCCCATGAGTTCCCTGAGCCTTGTCCTGAGGTTTAGGACATATGCCACAACAGACTCCTTGTGGGATGGATTCATACTCACTCTCCAACTCATCTCGAATTAAATCTAGAGGTCCCCTCACCCTATGCCCATGCAATGACTCAAAGGGTGCAAAACCTGTGGATTACAGGGGCATCTCTCTGTAAGCAAACAACTGATAGGGCAAAAATTTGTCCCACTCCCTCTTGAACTGGTCTGCAAATGCCCATAGCATGGACTTGAGTGTAGAGTTTAACCTCTCAACAAGACCCTTAGTCTGGGGATGGTAGGGGGTGGTCTTTAGGGGCTTCTCCCCACAGTACATCCACAGACAAGGCAGCAGGGCTGACATGAGATTGGCACCTCTGTCAGTCAGTATTTCTTTTGGGAAATCTACCCTGCTGAAAATCTTTAATAAAGCATTTGCCACCTTTTCTGCCTCCATGGAGAACAGAGCCACTGCCTCAGGGTATCTTGTAGCATAATCTACTAACACTAGGATATACTTTTTCCCTGTGGAACATTGGGTACTCAGAGGCCCCACAATATCCATAGCTACCCTCTAAAATGGCTCCTTAATCACAGGGGTAGACATCAAAAAAGCTTTGACCTTGTCTCCTGCCTTGTCTACCTTTTGGCACTGCTCACAGGTCCTGCAGTAACCTGTTACATCTCTGGAAATCCCAGGCCAATAGAAGTTCTGCATAATACATCTCTTTGTATGTTTTATGCCATATGACCTGCAAAGGGAATATCATAGGCTATGGCTAGAAGTACCAGGTGGTAGGATCTGGGCACTACCAACTGTTGTATTCTCTCATCCTCTAGCCCTTCCTCAGGGTCCACTCTCTATACAGTAATCCTTTGTCTCAGTATACAGATTCCCCCTTCCCTTGAGAATCAGATGCTTCACTAGCTACCTCCCTCAGGCCTTGTAATGTAGGATCTGAGGACTGAGCCTGTCTCATCTCTCTCTTTGTAACCCTTCCTAGCTCCCCTTCCACAGGAAGTCTGGTATCTACTGACAGCGGTGCCTCACTTATAAACTTAAAAAAATACTTACACGAAGAAAGATGTGTTTTCATTTCTTGATCTGATTTTTAATTTCATTTAACAGTTTGTATCTGCTTTAGCTAAGGTGTTTAAGCCTCTATTAGTAATTACAGTACATCATTGTACACCATTTTGCTTTTTAAGTGGTTTTACTGTTGGCATTAAGCCCTAGTTTCATTCTTATGCACGGAGTGTATGTCAGACTCGTTCAGGACTAGCCTTTGCATTAAGGCAATCTCAGGTCAGCCATCTCAGAGCTAAGGGTCTAATTGTTTTCCCCTCCCACCCACTCTGTTGTAGTTGTATTCTTAAACCAAGTGTATCTGTTGTTGCCTACTCCTTATATGATAATTTGAGAACATAATTCCCTCCCTGTCTCCATTTATTGGCTGTTGACAATAAGCGCATAAGTATCATTTTGCAAAGTTTGTCCCCTTAAATTACTCACCAGGCTTAAAGTCCTTTCATAAAATTGTTTAATATTGAGTGCACGGATACTGCTTGCTCTGATTTTAGTATTAAATTAGTGACTTTTTAACTATAATTATTTAATGGTTCTTGCTGGTGGCAGAAGACGGTTTCCAGGCTAGTTGTTTTCTACTGAACTTTAAATACTCAGTAGAACTCCACCCAAACATTATCCAAAGACCGAACTCCAAGGAGTTATAATTATCCATGCCCCCAGAGTTATTCCTGGCGATATCATGAAGCAGCACTTTCCCATTATTCCCTAGTCAGCCTGATTAAGATGGTGTAAGAACTGTCTATGCTGTCTGTCAATCATATATTACTCAAACAGTGTAACACAGTGTGTGAGAGATGTACAGATATAATATTCTTAGTGGCAAAAATCTCACATACTATCAACTCATACATGGAAATCATCATCAGTACACCACACAGTACACCTCTCCAAGGTCATCACAATACACATAATCCATCACATCCTGAGGTTTTAAAGATTAACTTGCCTAAACTTCAGAGACCTCCAAAACATAGAACAGGCACAAAGCACACTTAGCAAGTACAACCTATGTCTTCACATAGTAGAATACTAAGCCTGTAAGGAAGAGTCTGCAGACATCAACCCGACCATTTTTTTTTTTTGCTGAACAGCTGAAAAGCTCTTCCCCATCAGATTTTTCCCCTTCTCCTTTCTTGCAATTTTTTTCTGAGATTTTTTGTAAATTTCTTAGTTGCTAACTTCCAGGTAATGTACTGACTAACTAATAACCACAGTCACCCAATTTTTTCTGTCTACTTTCCAAAGTTTCAGTTTTACACTGGTAGAGCTCTAATTGACCTGTTGATTGGTGTGCAGCCATCTTTGAAGGCCTGCTGCATTCTATGTGTTTGCCAGTTTGCTATCCAATGAGTTAAACAGGGATTGATCTTTAGCTGGGAGAGTTTATCTATGACACCTGGGTGTGAGATAGTGTCAAATACCTTTGCAAGTTAAAGATAAGCATTGTACAATGTTTTGCCCTCATCCATTACTTCAGAAACTTTTTTGAAGAAATCAACCAGGCAAAGTTGGCAGGACCTACCCTTGACAAATCTGAACTGGGTTGGGCCAAGAGTCTGTAGGTTGTCTATATCCTTATATATTAATTCAAAGTATTAAACAGTTTATATCTTACAAGTTGCAACATCTCACATGTTTAAAGACATATACTTATCCTTTTTGTCAATTTTAACTTTCTCTAACACACTCAAAACAAACCATGCCAACATATACCACAATATATCTATATATATTTTTAAGAAATGTAGGTGGTGTATATGTGATATATTTTATATTAGTTTATAACTCATAGAGACAACACTACCTGTGAAGGGTCACCACAACTACACAACTACAATACAACAAGAGAGTACATTAGCATGAGTTCTGACTGTGATGTTTTTTTACATTGGAAATGTTAACACAGCATATTTGCAAACACTGTTATGCCATTAACCAGAAAGATAAGAATAATGCTTTATACAAGCACAGAGTAGTGTGTGGTAAATATAAGTTTGCTTTTAGTGTGTTAGAAAAATTTTAAATCAATCAGAGAGGAGGAGAAGATATTATATAGAGGATTATGATCAGGCTGCTGATTGTAACCCATTTATTACATGTGTTCATGATATGGATGCCAAGAAATTCACCTTGAGAGCAAGGTGTGAGAGGTTAACTTTGGCATCCATGTTGAGAACAAATAACTGAAGGTTATGATCAGAGACCCGATCATAATTCTTTGCAGTGCATAGAGCTTTATCTGCTCCATATACTACTAGTTACATAAAAAAAGAAAATGAAAAAAAGTGTTTTGCCAGTTTTCAAAGCCATAAAGTACTTATTGAGCACTGTCAGAAAGGCAGTGTAACACAGTCCCTTAAGTTTAACTGATTTCTCTTTTTCTGAATATAGGAGCATAACCACTGCACTCCACGCATTACAAACGTGTTTTGGAAAAACATTAATTGCAGTGGCAGCTTAGGCTGAGCACAACTGAAGCCCCAGGTCTCCAAGATCTAATTAATATTATGAGTGTCTTTAAGCTGAACTCCTATAGGTAAAGGTTGCCAAGAACATTACATATTACAAAAAAATCAAGGGAGGTCATCGTCCCCCTGTACTCATCACTCATTAGACCTATGATTGAGTACAATGCCCCGTTCGGAATGTATCTGACCAGACACCTGCTGCAGCTTGAAAGGCCCCAAAAGTTCTTCACCAAAAGGATAAAGGGTCTCAAAAATATGTCTTATGCTGCCCGACTGAAAGAACTCCAGCTCTATTCAGTCTCATACCGCTTGCTCAGAAGTGACCTGTGCCTGACATATAAGGCCATGTCAACCCCAGATTTGATGAATATGCTTCACCTCAAAAAATCTAGATCCCTAAGAACCACAAGGGCGGGAGACTTAAACCTTGACACGGTTATAAATAGAACGTGCTGGAGGGACAGATTCATCACCCAGAGACTCCCTATGCTGTGGAACAAAATCCCGGTACATGTGAGGCAGAGCACCTCTCTGGCCTTGTTCAAGAGGAATCTTGACCAATGGATGGGAGATTGCAGATATACCCCAGGGATTACTTCAGTGTCACTGCTTGACAGAGGCACAGCAAAATGATAGGCATAGTTTTTATTCAAACTAAAGGGGTGGCGAAAGCCACATAACTATGGGCTAGGCTTATAAATGCCCTTGGGCAGATAGCCTAGTATGAACCTATGAACCTATGAACCTATGAAGGTCAAGCATTTTATGAATGTTTTAATAATATGGTTTTCAAATAGTCTCATTACACAGATGTGTCATAAAATATTAAGCAAAATTGTTTTGTTTTTAAAGTATTGATTAGTTTGGGATATTCAGCGCTCAATACATAGGCAAGCTGTGATGATTTATTTATACTTTAAGAATCAGCTGTATGTTATATCTCACAATGTGCTAAGTGTTATATAAGTTGGATTTGTTCAGATTTTATTCTGAAGTCTTTTGTATTGAGCTGAAAAGGTTTAACAGGGTGTGAGTTAGCAATAAGCAGTTGTATTTTAAGTTCTGTATTCCATTACTGAGCTTTGAGTTTAGTTTCCTGTTTAAATACTCAGTGTGGTTGGATTTTCTGCTCATTGATTTTAAGTAGTACAGAATCCTATGTACTGCAGTTAAAGCACTACTGGGCTCCTGCAATGTGTTTCAAAATATGTGGAATACATTAGACCATAATAACTTATTATTCCACTTTACTTTTTACCTCACTTCCCCCTTTCATAGAAAGAATTCAGACAAAAACTGAAGCAGCAACACATAATATATATATTCATCTCACTCTCCCCTCTCACAAGAGAGCTCCCACTGTAGATAAGTAAATTACATAAAAATTACATCATACGATCAAACATGCACTGATCATGCAAATCACACTGGCAATACCTTTAACTGGGCTCCAGTAGTTGTCAGTGGAAGCCTTGGACCCACATAGGTTCATAGGAGGTTACTAGTCTGAAAGACTTTGATGTTTTGGTTTCTCCTTCTATGCACTCTTTTCCAGTTCTACCAGTATCTGTGAGGCCTTTTAGGCAGTGGTCACAGAGCAAGGGTTGAAAAAGAAGGAAACTTTCAACAGATTGAGAGGAAACATCACTCACTAGAGATGTACTAGCCTGGAAGCAGAGAAGAGATTGTTAATGATCAATCTTTGATCATTGGAACTATCTGAGAAACGTCTAGCGGTTCTTAATAGAGGTTTGTCTTCTATACCGGCTGTAAATTCTGATTTTAGTGATGTGGTTCTTAACCTTAGGATGTTTGCCAGAAATGCTTTACTAAAAGTGCTGTTTCCAGCTTATGATGTGGTCTCTACTTTGAGAAAATCTAGTACCTTTATACCTCCCTCTCATCCACTCATAGAAGCCTTTTTGACAGTGTGTGAGACTGATATTTTTGAAAGCCTAAATAACTCACACTATCAACGTTTCTATAATTTGAGCCATGATGAACAGTTGGCTTTGTCTGAACTTAGAAATAATTAACATATTCAAATAAGCTGGCTGACAAGGAGGGAGCTGTGGTTGTTATGGAAAGGACAACCTATTTGGAGAGTTTGCATAACATGTTTGTTTTTGTGTGTAAACAATAATCAAAAATGCTTTTGTAACTGTTTTTTTTTTACTGAACTTTGATCCTATAGTTGTAGTATTTGTATAAAAATGTAAACATATTTTGTGATTTCTTTCTGCTTGTATAACTATGTATATGTAGTGGAGAGTGGTTTCTTTCTGCTTGTATAACTATGTGTATGTACTGGAGCTTTTCTCCCCGGGTCTCCACTGAAAACAGGCTATTTTGCCCAGTCAAACATTTACTTGGTAAATAAATAAATAAATAAATAAATAAATAAATAAATAAATAAATGTTGTCTGATACTGATACTTATGTTCAGATTACCAAGGTGGAATTGAATAGGCTGGTACGGGCAGTGCATATGGACCTTTATGATCTTTTGATGAATAGGCTCTTGATGAAGGAGCTCTATGACTTCTTATTAGTCCAAAACACTTTCATCTCTTATTATATATGGACTGCAGAAGGTCCATAAGGACCCTGTGAGATCACCCTTATGACCAATAGTATCTGACAGAGGCTGGCTTACAGAGCCCTCATCTATTTTTATTGAAAATAAATTGAGGCCAGTCTCAGACAAGATCCCCACTGTCGTCAGGGATACTGAACATTTTTATGGGGCTTTTTTGATAGTGTTACAGGCTTCAATTTTGTATCATGGAGTTTCTTGGTCACTTTGGATGTATAGAAATTATTTACTGTGATCCCTAATGATTTAGCAGTTGAAACAGTGAAGCTGTTTTAACTTACAAAAGTGACTACAATTATGATTTGATTACTATTGTTTAAGATGGTTCTCGAAAATAATGTTTTCATATTTGAGGATGTGTATTTTCTTCAAAAACTGGGTGTAGCCATGGGAATGGTGTGTGGAAATAGGTATGGGAATATGGTCATGGCTAACTGGGAGGCTGTTTTCTCATGTAAAATATTATGGTTGCTTTGTGGATGACATTTTTGGATCTGGGATGACACAATAGAAGCCCTGGACAAGATCATTATGTTTCTGAACAATAGCACATCATTCCTGAGGTTAATTTTAGCTACTCGCTGGACACCATTGGTTTTTTTGGATGTCCAAGTGTATAAAGGTAATATCGGTCAGCTTAATACTTGTCTTTTCAGAAAAGAATACTTAAGAACCTTAAACAGACTACAGATGAAACACATCAAAGCTCTTGAAAGGTGTTTTTCAGCTGTTTTCAGGAAAGAATGCTGGAGGAATAGTATCATGCATCGCACTAGCATGCATCCTGGACATGTTTCAGAAATGTCCTAAGGGGGCAGTATCTGAGAGCCTCACACCTTCATACTGAGGATAAGGAGGCTATGAGTGTGTTGGAGACAATAACTAGTGGTTTCTATGAGAGGGGATATGGTACTGTTGAAACCCATCTACAGTGTATTCAGGCTCAAGGTCTTAGGAGGATCAGGGCAAGACCTTATTTCTCCAATAGGAACCCAGATAAATGTGATCTCTTTCCTCAACGTTCAGCACATCCAGCAACTTGTTGCAGGCCTAGAGTTACTCTGACATAGTTTAGTGACATTAATCTTGTTTGTCAGGCTAAGAGAAATTGGTTGATTCTGAAAGCTGATGAAAATATAAGAACAATTGATAGAGAACAGCCTAACTTTTCCCCTCCCTCTGAAGAGGTAACTTTGTTTTGGCCAGAGATTTACAGTGGAGGTGGATATGTCGCAAAGACTTGGACCTTTCCCTTGTAGGATGTGCAATGCATGTAGTGCTATTTCATCTGAAATTTTTTTTTGTTTATCCTGTGACTGGCAAGAGGTTTTTATCATGATTATATGCTGACTGTAAGAGCACACATTTAGTGTACTTAGCTGTCTGAAATGTCTGTGCTCATTTATATGTAGGTAAGACCAAGCCCTCCTTGAAAGGTCATATCTTGGTGCATCTCCTTGACATAAAACATGTTAATATCAGTAGTGCACTAGCTAAATGTGTTCCTACTTTCTCTGCTCATTCTTTTAAATTTTTGGTTTTGCAACTAGTTAAGGGGGAGTAGATCTTATAAATAAAACTGAGCTTGCTGACACTAAATGGATTATTAAATTACAAGCAGATAGGGACTATGGTCTTAACTATATGGTCTCTTTAAAACCAGTTTAAAAGCTAGGAGATTGATCTACTGATTTTAATTGTCTTTTGTTTCTTGTAAACTGTTATTTGGATATCTTAATTGACTTTTAACCCTGATTTGCTGCTTTTGTAACCTTTGAGAGTATTTGAGTCTGTGTTTTTTAGTTTGTTCTATGATCTGATGAAGGGCACCCAGCCTGAAAGTATTTGTCAATAAACTATTGTATTTTGGACAGCTGTGTTAGTCAGTTCTTCTGCTTTTCTTATGATATTTTGTCTGTTGTGTTGAATCAACTTTTAGCCATGGTTTATATTTTATTCTGTTTTATATTCATAATTTCCTTTACAATCATAATAAATTTTTATCCCCATTACACCCCACTCCTTTTTCTATAACCACCATCTGATTTTACTTAATATTGTTGCTAAAATCCATTTACCATTAAACATGATTTCATGTATTTTCATTCCATATAACCCATATGACATAACATAACTTTTTTCTATTATTTTAATATATTCTTTATTTTTGCTCTTATAATATTCATACTTAATCATATCTGTTTATTTTATCCACTTCTTTTATATTTTCAAAAAAAAAAAAACATCTTTATATAGTTTTCCCCATAACTTTTTTACTCTCTTACTTTTCAAAAACACATATTCTATCACTTTTCTTTTAATACGCTATATTCCCTTTTACTGGTAATTTATCTATTACCAGTCTCCACAAAAACGTTGACATTCTACTTTCTGATTATACCATTCACTTCTTATTTTTATAGCTTTATTTTTTTTATCTTTTAAATTTTCCCATGGTTTTACTTAGCAATGTTTTACCATTGCATGCTTATACCATACTTTTATATCTTTTTCTATATCATCAGTTTTTATTTTACACAAAAATATTTTTGCATAGTAACATTTTATTTCTACATTTATATACTCTTTTACTGTTTTTTTTGCCATACCCCAAAATGTATCATACTTATATTTGCACATATTTACTACTAATCTCTCATCTTTTTCATTTATCCACTTTAACACTTTGTACAAATTTGTTGAAGCAGCATATACCACTGGGTTAAGTAACTCTATAACCCTAAACCTACTTCCTCTTTATTTACAAACAGAACTCCTCTTTTTACTGGGATTAATCTAGAACCCTATGTAAATTAAAAGAAATATCTGCAATAATTCCTTTTCAAATACTGTGGACAACATAAATACACTTGCTAGGTATGCTATATTTCCCATGAGTACTGAATTTAACAAATAGGCCTTTTCTTCTGAAAGATAATTTATATGTTCTCCAGAAAAGACAGGCTTGGGGATTCAATAAACGCTAGCAATGAAATTCAGATTCAGTAAGCACCATATAGTGGTGCTCACCCCCGTGCAAACAAGGTAAACACCGTGGCATGATAATTACAGCATAAGCAGCTGAATTGCATGCCAATACACCCAGGCAGGGTTTTCAGACTCCATTTAACTTTTCAAAACCTACATGACTTGGAAATTGTAGAAGCACTACAGGGAGGGCATAGACATACTACAAGAACACTGCAAACTCTGACATCCTCAACTCAGAGACAGAGCCAAATGAGAGGAGCCCATCCATGTGGAGACAAAGGTATTTGTAGCCGTTAGTTACAGGTACCTTTCAGAGACCAACAGGACATATGCTGGGGTGTCACAGGCAACAGCATCCAGGATCCTCCACCAATACCTGAATGCTATGTTCCAATACGTCAGCGACCACATATATTTTCCCTTTAGTTCTGAGGAGAGGGCCAGAAATATGCAGGAGTTCTACCGGGTAGCACACTACTCTGAAGTACTCTGTGCCATAGATTTTACACATATAGAAATGAAGGGACCACCTGGGGAGAAGGGTAAGGTCTACATAACAGAAAGGGCTATCACTCTATCAACTGTTACGTTGTGTCTAAAGCCAAGGGAATCATATTGAATGTGTGTTCTGGCAACCCTGGCAGTTACCATGACTCATATATCTGGCACACCTCCCAACTGTACCAGATGTTTGCTAGGGGGATATCCCACAGGGTCACTTACTGGGGGATGCAGGCTATGCACTGGAACCATGACTGATGGCACCCATCAGAAATGCACACACACCCATGGAAGAATCCCATAATGAGGCACACGCTCAAACCAGAAATATCATAGAGCATGTGTTTGAGCTGCTGAAGTCATGGTTCCAGTGCCCGGATACATTTGCGGGAGCCCTGTTGTAGAATCCATGGATATGTCTAGAAATAGTCACAGTAAGTCCATGCTACACGACATAATCCTGAGGAAAGAGCTTCAAAAGGATCAGCATGGGGAAGGGTCAGACATCCCACCATCAATGCCAAGGTCAACACAGCCACAGGCAGATGAGGAGAAGAGGGGGAATCACCAACTGCTGTAGGTGTAGGCAGACATATGTATGCCATTGCATTGGTTAAGAGATGACGCATGGCACACTCACTCACCACCTAGGTGCCTAAAACCTTCTTCCTACTCACATGCATATAGTAACATTGATGTCAGGCAACTCACACAGCCATTACCTCCTCATGTATTGGCTGTGTACTGCTTACATCAAACAGAGTCAGCCCTGAACTAATACTGTGGCAACTGCTGCATTTACGAGGTAAGTCCTGAATCTGGAGTGTATTGTTTAATAATATGAAAGTGTGGCATATCCTTGTATTTCATTACTTGGCAGAGTAAGCAAATAAAAGGTGAGAGATTTGTACAGAAATTATCTTAACATGTGAGAGCAGAGACTTATTTGTCTTATATGTGTCTATGACTAAACGGTAGGACTCAGGCATCAAAGATTCACATAGTCATACCTCTCAAATGTACGGATTGATGATCATTGCATGCCCTCAGTTTAGCACCATACATTTGTGGTGGAAAATCATTAAAGAGAAAAGTTAAAAAGTAATAGTACACATTGCAGTTTCTGACTTCACAAACCTCACAAGATCATTCATTATAAAGCTGGGAAATTTTGATGCTATCTACTGTATAGCTTTCCAAGGCTAATATAAGTCAAAAGTACAATTACCAGTTCAACACCACAAATGCAGATATACTAAACACTAAATTAGTTATGCATCCTGGGCATCAGACACAAAGTGTATGTATCCCTGAATCCAAGGTATAGAAAACAGGGATATGGCACAGTTATCATCACTTGCACAGGGTGTTGTGTGTGTGTGTGGGGGAGAGAAGCGTAGGCTGAGACAAAAAGTCAGTTAGCATATAGCTAAAAGTGTAAAAGTCTTTGTTTCAGATTTTTCTTAAATGTCTTCCAGCATATGCAGTATGTAGCTCACAAAATGGAAGCATATCTTCTGAAGTTCAGTATTTCTCTGTACAGATGTATCCTGAGAAAATAGCATATGTGCAGTCTTCCCAACATAAACATGTCTCCTAACCATCAGTTTGCCTAGTTACATGGTTGCCATTTTATATAGTCTAGATTCATGGCTGTTAGCACGGTGAATATGTAAATGAGGTGTGAACTCATTAGCCTTGCTGAATCCCAAATACTTGAATCTGTGTAGGAGATGTAAACATAGTGCAGGCACTCCCTCAGTGTTTGTTTTAATGGATTGCAACTGTGAATGATTACTGGTTGGGATAAGGAAAATGCAACAGCACTGCAGGCTGCCTTACTTCCACTGGGTGTGTCAGGTTAGAGCTGCAAAATGTTAGATGTAAGGTTGAAAAAGTAAGCAGCACACAATTCACAGGTTGTGTTCCTTAACATCCATCCTGCCCTTCATTTGTTGGCAACTCCATATGAGATTATTTCCACTTAATACCCTCACAGATTTTAAGGCCAATGATATAGAATGGCTTATACACTGTATGTCTCAGATTACTGGTCAGATAACTGAACAATGACCAACAAACACAGAAATGTAAGACAGAGCTGTATATTGCCAAGCAATAATCATAACAGATTGTGTGATCACTAGGTGCACTACATCCAAAAATAATAAATGTACAAATAACAGTTGTATGGTTTAATATACTTGTAAATGCCTTTGTAGTTGGTTGTGTGCAGACTGAGTTTAGTTCTTTGCAGCAAAGCTGTTTGTGTGGCGAAGAAGGATAAGGCACCCATCCTGTGTTCTGAAGGTGCATTGGCGTGAGACTTCAAATCCAGATCTATGTAGACATATCTCATGTGAGCCATCATTTTCTTGTGTGTATGTAATACATTGATTTTCCTCATTGCAACTACTTGCTCATTGTTTTTTGTTTTTTCTTTTTCTGTCTTTGTTTAATTTTGTTTTGGGGGGGCAGTATTTGCGTGATGCAGTGCATAACGCAATCACAGGCACAGATGAAATGAACAGCGTGTTTTGCTTTGCTTAACTCATTTGCATGAAGTGCAGCAGTTTGCAAACTGGGCAACTGGACCACCCAGAAAGCAGACAGAACCCAGACAGCCAAAAATAGAAACCGGATGCATTCAATTAATACTACTGGGCATCACGCAAACCTGCTAAGTGGCGTTGTGTGGTGGTTAATACTGAGTCCTAAAGAATGATTAGTAAAATAGGGAATGCCATGTAACTACTCCTGTGGCAGGAGATATAAGTGTAGGGCTGGAGTACAGATGGTTCTAGTACAGGGCATGCGACCTTTTTTTACTGTTGTGACATTGCAGTTTATAGCAATGAACTGCAGCATGCAGTAGACAAGTGTTATGTCAACCTTCTTGTGACAACAGGTGTAAGTATACAACTGCCATGCACATGGTCCTGGGTCCTAATATAGGATATTCCATACATTTTTACTGTTGTTCTACTTCCCATTATAGTTACTCTCACTTATAACACTTTAGATAGTGTACCTGATATTCATTATATGTATGAGGGATGAAACACTATTATTGTATATCTTATTTATTTTTTTTATTTATGTAGCTATGTATTATCACATTTATTATCAGATGTATGCCTGTGGGTATAATGTGTACTAAATTCCTGTAAGTATAATGCTGCTATCTGGACTTGCATGGCCTTCACATTTGTTTAAGACACATACACAACTGCCTGTACATCCAATAACCTTGCAATTGCAATTACAATTATTTAATTCCTCACTGTTTGGCACTGCTGTTCTCCTGTTACAATTGTGCAAACTCATTGCTCAGGGGTGCACACTCCCCAGCAACCCATTTGTGCGATGGTAAGTGGAGCACCAGGAGTGCCAAACAGTGCGTGCACTCCAGTAAATGCAATAACTGAAATTAGTGGGAAAGCTTTAGACTCCATTGCTCTAGATCTGTGGTAGACATGGCAGGCATTTGTGGGGATTGTGCCAGGTTTAGCAGACAGAGGTAGAGTGTCCAGGAGTCCAGGATATTAATTGGATTCCTAGTTTAGAACCACAGCCAAGGACTTCTGCAAGGGGACTATTCTGGCTCCCAGTATAAGTCTGAGGCTTAGGATAGTTTAGCCTAGGCTATATCCAGTGCCACAGGTATCCTGTGCACTGGAGAGCAATGTAGGCATCATTTCAATTATCTACAGAGGAGGAAGAGGGATGCACTCGACCACTGGATTGAGGAATTTAGGACTGAGGACATCCTACATCTGTATAAATATTAGCTATAGAGAGTACTTGTAAGATTTAAAAAGCTGAGTATAGTCAAGACTGGTTTGCATAATGGTGTTCTATTCTTTTCTGTTTTTTCCACAGCTGCCAGTGATTCAGAGTGCAATGTCAGAGCCTACGGGGCTAGATTGATGTAAATGAGGGAAGCATGTGGTATGTATGCAGCAGAAGAGTAGTGTTTTTGGGTCTATATCATATACTCAAATAGGCATTCTATCGAACGCCTTTTCATCGACACGTAATCAGTGAAGTCATTAACCACGAATGTTCACATCAGCGATTTCTTTCCCTGGGAAAGAAATCACTTGGCCATCAACGTTACTTTGCCTTTTTCTCCAATGTAGTGAGATCTTGGAATTGGTATATTTAGTTAGGAGGGTGTGCAGGGCAAAGCCCCCCAACATTGGGGGTGTGTGGGATGAAGCCCCCACTTTGTTATGTTTGAAGTGGTGTATTTGTGTTTTGAGGGCAAGCAATTTCTTTCCCAGGGAAAGAAATCACTGTTGTGAATGTTCGAGGTTTAGTGAATTTGCTGATTATGTGTCGATGAAGAGGCATTCGGTGGAACCCCTCTTCGAGGATTTAATATAGACCCGTGTTTTTGTAGCATTAAAAGATAAAGATAGCTTTTTTGGTATTTTGTAGAGTTGTATCAAATTGAGAATGCATATTCCAACTGTAAAAGCAAGTATGCATGCATTAGTCTGTAGCACAAACCAATTGTAAGAGTCCAATATTAGACTTTAGTCAGAGGTTGTGGGTTCAAATACCATACTTCAGAACTATGCAATATTGTTATTTTTTTTAACAATATTTTCATTAAATTGAAGCCTTTATACCAGTGGCACAAATGCCCTGCTGTAAACTGTAATCTGTAAAATGGGAATGCTCATACATGCAATATATGCATATTTCACAGATTACTTGCTGCATCTGTTAGGAGGTATGCAATTAAATGTACAATTTAAGATGATAGAGTTAAATAATTGTATTAATAAATTGTATGCCACATATGAAGGAACTAATCTTATCTCTTTTTTTCTCTCACCCCAACCCTTATCTCTCTTTTTTATTTTATTTTTATTTTATTTTATGTTGTTTATTAAAATATTTTTTATTTTTACTGTATTTTATTTTATGATTGTTTTATTTTATTTTATGTTATTGTAGCAAATAATTTTTACTTTTTTATTTTTGTTTTATTTTATTTTATTTTTTCTTCTTTTTTTATTATGTGCTGTCAAATGTGTCAATGTCATCCATGTCTACCACATCACTACATGTTCCACAGCACTGTGAGGTAGGCCAGCCCCAATGGATCCACCTGCCCCTCCTCCACCGGCTCCAGCACCGATGCCCAACATGTCTGGTAGCCAATCTGGCAGCACTGCTGCTGCTGCCCCTGCAGTACCTGCACCCTTGGGTATTCCTACCCCAGAGGCTGGCCCAGTGGTACCCTCCAGGATCAGTGGCAGAGTTGGTGATTTCATCACCCGCACCAAGTTGCTAGGTATAGTGTGTAGGGTGGTGTGCTGCACCATTGGGACTTCTTTCCCTCATTTTGAGTAGTACTAGGAGGAGGACGAGGAGACATCAAGCACTGTGGACTAAGTTGAGACTGATGACAGTCCAGTGGGTGAGGACTCAGTTCTCACTGTCTGCCAGCTTGATGACCGTGGGTTCTGGATGTCCCCAACCTCACCTCAATCATGGTGTTCTCCAACATTTTGTGTCCATCACCATCCCTGTCTCATGTCTTGTTTGTCTTGTCTGTCTGCAGTTGCTTCCTCACCTACCCAACTTACCTGACCCAGACATACCTACACCCCTTCCCCAACTTTCCTCTCTCTCTGAAATAAAAAATAAATGGGCACCTGTCCCACAAAAAAAATCATCCCACACATAGCTTTTCATTTCTAACATATGTCTTCTTGACACAATTGATTTGGTCCAGCTGACTATACAGCATGAGTGTGTTCTGGTCACTTATCTCTCTAGAGGTAGCAGTCCAAATTCAATTAATATTTTGCACATATGTTCAGTTTACACTCTTAAAGAAATGGATAGCTATGGTTCTTTCCTACCTCACTCCTGCACATTCCTGTCCTGCTTTCCCTTTGTACTAAATCCTGCTTGCTCCCCATTTCACCACTTTCCTATTTACCCCATTTCACCACTTTAATCTGGTAAGAAAATAGATTCACACACAACACAGATAAGTTACTGCAAAAGTAATGGATCCATTCACATTTTGGGCTTCATGTTTGCGTGGAGGTGTGCATCATGCACCAACATACAGCAAAGGTGAACTGCCGCAAACAGCTGAAGTTACCCCTGCACAATGCCGCTTAACACCACTTCACTATACCAACACACAGCAACACATTTACTATAAGCAATTAATGTCATTACAATATCTCTCTGTAATTAAAAGTATTTCAAAGTATTAGTTACACCTGGATTCGAGCCCCGTACCATCTGGCCCCAAAAAGGAATACATCATTACATTAACATATGCTGCCACAGAGTCTGTCAAGTAGCAGGTGTGTTTCATAGACTCAATACTAACTGTCAGACTTTAGCAAAGTGACTTGCATTTGTGTACTGCTTAGATATGCACAAATGTGTATCACTCGTGTATATACTTTGCTAGCCATCGTACAAACCTGCTGTCCTCCGTGCTATGGAAAACTAAATATTATGCATTACTGCTGTTTACTGGCCATTTATTGTCTATAACATGACATTACACGTGGAAACATTGCAAACTGAAGGCCCTGTCTCACAGTGTGCCACATATTTACAATACAGCCATGTGTTGCCACCTCACCAGTCACTGCAACCCTGGTGTCTCAGTACTTTTTCCAGACATATATCAACCACACTACAAAATGTAATATCAAATATTGTTTGATATGCAATGCACCTCAATCTGGTAACATGCAGAAGTGCAACTATTGACCCATACATCTAAAAAGCCTTGTCTGCAAGGCTACTGAAGGAATTAACATGGACCATATCATCAAGGACACAGATGACCTTCAACACACTTGACCCGACCCATTTTGTTTTTTGTCAAGGGTAGATCTTGCTTAATGAACCTTGCAGACTTCTTTGATACTGCCCCAAAAGCCCTGGATGAGGGATAACAGGACATACCACCTATGTTGAGTTATCCAGGGCCTTTGACACTATCCTTCAATCATGTCTCATAGTGAAGATCTCCCATGTGGAAATTAAGCCATACAGTAATACATGGATAGCCTACTGGCTCACAAACAGAAAACACACTCTCAAAGTTGGGGACTGCACCTCCACCACTAGCCACTTACCATTAGAATACCACGAGGATCTGTTCTGGGCCCTCAACTGTTTGCAAACTATTTCCCTGAAGTGCAGGCAACAGTAGATGGCCTGTGGTTTACCAAGACTGCAGATGAGTGGTAACTGGATGCACTCATATAGAGTTCCCCATTGATGGTAACATATTATAGAAGTGTCTGATACACACAAATGATTTGTGGCAAACTCAGACACTGAACCTTAAAGCATACAATGCCTCATTGTCTCCTTTGCCAATGATGTACCCATGTTAATTATAATATATATAGCACCCCTCTAAGCTCGAACACAGTGTTGTGAGACTTGGGAACACATGTTGATAGCAATTTACACTTTAATCACTCTATGTCCATAGTGGTGAGATACACATTCTGCATTCTGCACATCATACATATGGACATCACATTCAAGATAAGGGTGGTCATACCTCTGCTGTACACTTGCCTTATCAGAGCACTAATGGTGTACAATGCTGCCTTTTGTCTGTACCACACAAGGCTCATCCATCAATTGGAAAAGACACAGGTTTATGCCTGGGAGAATCCAAGGCACATGGAAAGACTGACAGACCTTTCACTGTACTCAGTATCATGCAGGCTGCTGAGAGGTGACCTATGTCTGGCCTACAGACCAGTCTCAGACTCTGCCCTACTGGAAATGCTGGACATCTGCAAATAA
Organism: Protopterus annectens; assembly: GCF_019279795.1. Lineage (NCBI taxonomy): Eukaryota > Metazoa > Chordata > Ceratodontiformes > Protopteridae > Protopterus > Protopterus annectens. Next base: position 223,265,646 of record NC_056727.1, read on the forward strand.
GATGGGACAAGAATAACTTGTCCCAGGATTGTCAACCTAGCCTGTGACATAAACAGAACATGCTGAGGGGACAGATATATCCCCCAGGAAATTACACTCCTCTGTAATAGGCTCCCACTGCATGTGAAATAGCCCTCCTCAATGACTCTGTTTAAGTACAACCTTGACTACTGGCTGCGTGATTATGAAGTCACCTCTGGGGTAGCACCTGTATGATTCATGGACAGGGCTAGTTGGTGCTGCTCACAAAATCACTCAGATAACAATGAACATCTAACTATGCTCAAAAAGTGTACTTGTGTTTTTCCATGACCAGGCTTCTAAACATCCTAGGGACATTAGTCTAGTAGCCTCCTATGAAGCCATGAGCCTATGCAGGCCTCCCAGCATCTTGTCTCCCACATGGCCTGCCAGTTCACCTGCACTCTTGTAAAAGTCAGACTTGTGCTGTGGCACCTGCATAAGTAGTGGGTTCTGTAGTCTGTGTACTTAGATAATTAGGGGTTTTATTCTCACTGGAGTCAACTGTGTTTGTGTGTGTGTCTAGACAGAAGAGCAGAAATGTATATATTACAGTTACTGCTCCAGTGGCATAGATTGACAGTATTTTGATACTTGAAGATGTCGACACATCCATTTCATGCAGCCCACCCAGCATCTTTTCTCCCACATGGCTTGCTGATATCATCTACTATAAGGTCACCTGCACTCTTTTAAAACTCAGACCTGTGTCATGGCACATGAGTAAAGTACTGTGCTCTGTAGCCTGTGTACTTTGATAGGTAGGGGTAATATTCTCACATCAGTCAACTGTGTGTGAGCTGTTGCTTGACATTACAGAGTATTTTACACCACCATGTGGGACACTGTTATATCCTCCTCAACAAACGCTGATGTCATCAGCTATAAAATGTTGTCTGAGACACACCAAGTCAGACATGAGCTGTGGTGCTTGCATAAAGTACTGGATTCTGTAATCTTTTACATAGATAGGTAGGGGTTCTATTCTCACTGCAGTCAACTGGGTGTATGTGTTTATGAAATGTTGCTTGACATTACAGAGAACATTTTCCACCACTATGTGGGACACTGTTGTTACCATATTCCTTTCAGCAGACACTGCTGATATCATCAGCTAGATCAGATTTCTGGACATGCCGTAGTCTCACCAGGGCAGGGTTACAAACTGGCCTGGAGGCCAGGGAGAAGTCACATTATCCTATACAATAAAGATTACAGTGACATGGCTTATAATCTAGCCACATACATTATGGCATGGTTTGTAGGCCCTGTATTATCTTGCTGAGAAAGCCCTGTGGTCTCTCCAGCTGCTCTATGTATCTGGTGACGTACATGAAAAAGAGACCATTATACTCTATTAGTGTTCTGATGATGTTTGACTACAGTGCTGTCATACAATCTTAAGATATCAATATGATGGTGTGACTGCTTTCAATACCAGTGTGGATACATAGTGGTCAAAGTTCAAAGTACTATCTACATGTGTTCCCATTGCTTGCATCACTGGGTTTCTGCATAGCAGATCTGTTGTCAACACCGTGATTAACATGGAATCTCACTTTTCAGATGGACAATATAATAAACACACATTTCTGCATTTATTTGTAGATTGTGTGCCTTTGTCGCCAATCATTTATCTGTGTTAGCTCCTCCTGCACTATGTTATCATTATTAGTGAACTCAATGATTGCATACAATATGCAACTCAGCAAACTTGGTAAGGGAAAGGCCATATACTTTAGCCTAAATTACTGTCAAATAGAATCCAAACAGTGAAGGGCCAAGCACAGATCCCTGGGATTTGCTAGTGATAACAGCTCTATTCTGTTACAGGCTGATTCACCAACTTTCACAGTATGTGTTCTGTTGGTGAGCCAATTGGTTACCCATCAATTGATGTAAGGCTTAATTCCCAGCTGGGAGGGTTTTTCAATGATACCTATATGGGGGATTGTGTCAAAACCCTAAGCCAGATCACAGTAGGCATTATGCAGTGTCTTACCTTCATCCATGCCTATCACATGGAATCAATGGGCTGTGACAACATCACAGGTCACCTATGACATGACTAAGCACATAAACCTTCCTGTTATGGTTGATTACACACTTTAACACACCTTCCACGCAAGCTATTTTCCCATACAAGGGTGTCCATCAACATGCATCCACCTGAGTTGGGGGGACAGCACCTGATGCATGCATGTATAAAGACATCCTGACCCTCCTCGACTATGAGGTAGCCCAACATGTCATCATGGACCTCTTGTACATGTACACTAGTAATATTCCAGCTGTGTGCAACAGACCTGTGTGAATTGCAATGCTACATCAGGTCAGTTACATCTGATAGATGGCCTCAATGAGGTCATTGAGGGCATGCATAATGACATCAGTATCAGCTTGTGGAACTTCACCAGGTCAAGGCATTTGACACAAATCCACACTGAGGTATTCAGTCAACACTGTCATATGTGGCCATAAACAGCTATATCACCAAATGGGTAGACCAGTTTATCACATATGTGGCATCTCACTATGTTGAAATGTGTGATGTGAAATATATCTCAGGTCCAATGATCAGGTCCATACATCAGGTCTGTCTGCTAGGCCATTTTCTGTCCATTAGTTAAGTTATGGACATCACAGATGACATACACATGCTGTGTCCAAACAACTGCATGAAAAACTACAAGACTGTGGGGAATCATTGACTCCAACTGTGATATTAGTATAATACAGACAGTATCAACACATACCAAAAACTGCTGCTACAGCCATGACAACACCTGAACTGAGAAGAAACATGGGGGATTTTTTGGTTCAGGAAACAAACATACCACCCAAGTATAATAGGGTTGGGAGGGTGGCCTAATGGCTAAGGTGTTTGCCTTACAAACTCAAGGTTCAGAGTTTGTGTCTCACAAGGGATAATTGGCTAGGCTTAAAATGGCTCGCAAGGGCAGTTAGCTTAGTACTAATATATGAACCTATGAATCTATGAACCTATGTGGACATCACACCCTATAATCAGACCAGTAGGTATGTGACCCATGTCCTGGGGTAGATTGTAAGTGGTACATCCACCAACATGTGCTCACAGTACTGACTACTCTCTTGAATGTAACACAAGTACTGGGTATGTGAAGGACATGCACATCAGAGGCCATAATACCTTCATGGTTTCCAGCCTTCATCACACCAATAACTGTGTAAAATGCACACTTCTTCGTGTACTTCATGTACCTGTCTGATGGTGTGGAACACCAATCAAGTTGTTACACCAGATGCATGTGTGCTAACTGTTCTACTTGTGCACACACTAAATATATAGGTGTTTGACAACATTAATGGCATGTATATCATTCCTGTTAATGCGGATTGTGCCATATATATATATATATATATATATATATATATATATATATATATATATATATATATATATATATATGTCATGCACATAAGGGAACTAGCCTGTATTGCCCATACTGTTGCATACATGTATAGCAATGTCCCTCCTAACATTTCTAGCAGATGTTACAGTGCCAGGACAGTGTGCGTGGTTACCCTCATAGAGTGTGGATGTATCATAATAGTTGTTCAAGTGTGTGCGTGCATGTGTGTGTGTGTGTGTGTGTGTGTGTGTGTGTGTGTGTGTGTGTGTGTGTGTGTGTAGACTCATCTCTTATCACTTTACATCACATATATTATGTCAGAGGCATGGGATTACTGGTGGTATTATTTTGATGTTGTCCATGATTGTGGTTGGTTCTTGTAATGTTTTCCATGATCCTTTACCTGTGCCCACCTTGCTGGCGACCTCTGCTTGGAGTACACTCATATTCAGGCATATCAGTTTGCAAAGCTTCACAATATGGACCCTACTCCAATCCTATGTCCAATCCCTGATAGATGTCCCCTTCATTATTCATGTAAGGATGCTTATCACACACAAACTTCCTCCCCATTGTTATGTCACCATGTGTGACAGTCACATAAAACACATTTTCATGTACAGTCCCTACTGTACCATATAGATATGTGATTGGTGTTGCTGCTACAACCATCTTCCATTGACATGCCTTCCTCTGCTTTACATGAGGGAGTTTCGCTTGTCCTCTTTCTTTGTGTTCATTCCTACAATTCATCTGTGTGTCTCTATTCGATACACACACACTTCCCCTGAGTGATCATTTTACATGGCAGTCCGTGTCCTGTTACAAATCATTAACACAGCTTCAGTACAGAATGCCAAGAATGGGATTACACAATACCCTACACTGTAGGTACACTGTCCAGTACTGTGTTTGGACCATGTGCTTTACATTCATCCCTCTTAACTGTCCAGATATTCCCGGGATGTCCAGACATTTTCCTTATCAAATTTCTGGCTTTCTGCCATATCACTGGGGTGATCTCTGGATTGATATGACTCAATATTATATACATTTGAGTACATACCTCTCAACTGTCTTGATTTGTGCAGAATGTGCAGTTTTGTCTCATATTTGTGATCTTTTCCTCATGACATTGTAGTTTTCTGGCAAATCATCATCATGTCATTGAGAAGTGAAGTCAGAAACTGATGACAGATATTTCAGTTCCAAACATCATGCTCTTCAGAAAGTTCATGCTGCTGTGCAACCTATTATTCTATCAATTTTCTAAGTTGGAAAGACCGATATTAAAAATCTGTCCCTATTTTGGGCCTTTGTCCTCCATTATTTATGACTTTGTCCAGATTTCTTGCACAAAGAGGTTGATAGGTATGTTTGAGTTTCATTATACCACATTTCTATGCAACATCTATGGCAACAGAATTATATCCACATTTGCTTATATGGTTTCCTGGCTTGCAACACTGTTGCCAGCCAGAAAACCTAGCTTAGACACACCACACGCCATAAATATGCATTGCATGCTGCCGCTCGCTGTACACCATAGCACAGACATATAGACTCCATGTAGGCTTCACACGGAGCCTACATGGAGTTCATTGAATCCTGGGGAGAGTTGTTTTATTTATTCCATTGTTTTTTCCCCATTGAATTCTACTTACATCTTTATTCCCAAATTTTATACCTAACACCGAAAGTTCATTCATTGTAAAATATATATCCCTTATCCTTACTATATTACCTAAACCTTTGCTTTTCTCTTTATTTAAAACCACCCATTCACCTCTAGTCACTCATTTGTGCAAATTAGTGCTACTTTTATTCAAATTATGTTTTATGAAATTATTATAATGTCATCTGCATATGTTAACAGAAATGGATTTCTTAAGCCTTCGAGTGTTATATACTGGGTCTATATTGTAACCTCAAATGATTAAAAGAGTGAACACTCTTTAATCAACCCTTAAAATCAAGAGCACTAAATCCCGAACACACGGAACAGTGACTTTTTTCCCAGGAAAAAAAATCACTGGGCCGTTTTCGGGACTTTGCCATTTCCTCCACTGTGGTGCGATCTCGGAGTTGGTATATTTAAGTAGGAGGGTGTGAGGGTCAAAGCCCCCCATTTTATTTTGTGTTTGAATTTTTTTTTTCTGTGGAGCAGCGATTTTTTTTCCCTGGGGGAAACAAAATCACTGTTCTGTGTGTTCGGGATTTAGTGCTTTCAATTTTAGGGGTCGATTAAAGATCATTCAAGATTATAATATAGACCCTTATATACTCCGCCTCCTTCATTTTGTAATCTATTTTGTGTACTATCACATTCATCACTAAAGAGTACTCATTACACATCTATATTTTACACCACTCTTCATATGTACCACTTGAATGCAGCCAAATATCGAAGCAGCTATGGCAGAATGTTCACAGTCTCAAGCTAAGTCAAATTATAAATACACAGAATGTTCACAGTCTGAAGCCAGGTCAAGTTATAAATCCACACATGTTATTTCCAGATAAAATCCCTTTATTGTAAAGAACAAGGCGTACTTGCTGTAGAGTGAAACACACTTTATTCCAATAAAAGGTGAGCGCTTTCGAGGTTACCCTCTTTTTCAGACCTTAATAAAAACTAAAAATACATTCACAGTTTAAATATATAAAGCAGCCAATAAAAACTTGCAATAAAGAAATCAGTGGGGCAAGCCCCTTTTCCTTAAAATAGTCTTTAAAGAAACAGTGCTGTTCAAACCAGGTGGAGCATAAGCCTTGAAGTCAACTATCCACCTTAGCTCTATACATTCAGTCTCATTACAAATGTCTCCTTCTCTAAGGCTTTCATCAATTTTTTGTAATACTAAAAATGTAAAGGTGTGCTGAGCACCACAGTGAGATACATGCTTAGCTAGTGCATTTGTAGATTTATTGTTGCATATATCATTTAAGTGCTCCATAACCCTTTCTTTCAACATACGGTTAGTTTTACCTATTTAGAATGCACTGCATTGGTTGCACTTAGCTAAATACACTATATTTTTGGTGCAACAATCAGCATAAAAATGAAATTCTATAGGTGTTAAATGCAGCAGATGTTTGACCATGCAAGTGGGCCATATACTTGAAAAAATCTTACATGCCCTACAGGCATATATGTCTTTACGCTGCAAAGTGAATCTTTCTTTCATTCTTTTACTTTTATAGCATAAACGTTGTTTCAAGTTTCTACTGTTCTTAAAACTAAATTTGGGAAAATGGCCTACAACCTTACCAATCTCTGGATCTGTCAATAAAATGGGCCAATTCTTCTTTACTATGTCACAGATTTTATTGACATCACTAGAGAAAGTCAAGCACAACCTATTAATCATTTCTGTGCCCTTTCTCCCTCCATCATGTACCGTAGTAGTATGTCCTTCAGAGAAGCATGGTCTAATTTTATTACATTCCAAGATATTTGTTTCGTCTATAGCTTTGTCTGCTTCATGTATCTTATATCCCCTATCAGCAAGATCTACTTGTAAGTTCACTACTGCCTCTTGTAGATCTTTCTCATCAGTATACAGCCTCCTATGATGTAAAACTTGATTCTTGACTATATTCCTAGTTATATGTCTGGGGTGCATACTCGAGCAGTGGAGGATGTTATTCTTCCTACAGCTTTTCCTATGTAGCTTGGTCGAAATATTGCCAAGCATATTCTTACTGATGTAAAGAAACAAGCCAACACCAACCAGGTATCTTTGCTTAATATAAATAACAGAAAAGTTGTATAAATAGTAACAAAACAAAGACTAGGCTCCATCTTTTCTCCAAAGGCAGACTGCTTTAATGGTGCACTCAAGCGCTTTCACAATAAGCTTCTTCAGGTGTATGATTACTATCATTGACACACCCTTTTTATACCATCAGACTTCAGCTTAAAATTAGTTCTTAAAAACATATTACATATAATCTAAACATTCACATATAATCTAAAATTTCATACTTATATTAACTTATACTAATAAAACAATAAATACAAACATTTGTCATATAAATATATAACATAATTATCTACGCAAAGGTCTATTCTTTAAAACAGGTCTCAATGAAATATAGTAATTGAGACCATGACCTGCATTAGCCCTCAGCCTCACTATCCATTCTACTTCCAACTCTTTAGTTTTATTTCTGATATTCAACATAATTTTAAATTTAGAGTATTGGGGACAGTTTTTGAAAATAAGAGAGGAGGGGATATTAGAAATAAAACTGAAGAGTTGGAAGTAAAATGGATAGTGAGGCTGAGGGCTAATGCAGGTCATGGTCTCAAAGACTATATTTCATTGAGATCTGTTTTAAAGAATAGACCTTTACATAGATAATTATGTTATATATTTATATGACAAATGTTTGTATTTATTATTTTATTAGTATAAGTAAATATAAGTATGACATTTTAGATTATATGTGAATGTTTAGATTATATGTAATATGTTTTTAAGAACTAATTTTCAGCTGAAGTCTGATGGTATAAAAAGGGTGTGTCAATGATGGTAATCATACACCTGAAGAAGCTTATTAAACCATTAAAGCAGTCTGCGTTTGTAGAAAAGCTGGAGCCTAATATTCTTATTGATGTTAATATCTAAGAAATTGATCTTCGTTTCAGAGCAGCACATAGAAAATGAAAGATAGGTAGTAGTATTCCCTAACAATCTGACAAAGCTCTCTAGCTGTACCTTATCACCATGCCATGTAAAGAAGATATTGTCCACAAAGTGTTTGTAAAAAGTGACATATTGTTTAAACATGTCACTACAGAAGACCGTCTCTTTCTCCCAATGGGCCAGTACAATGTTTGCATATGTATTTGCACATGCTGTGCCCATAGCAACCCCCACTTTTTCGAGAAAAAACTCATTTTCAAATAAAAATATATTGTTTTCTAGAATGAGATCTAATAGGGCATAGATCCTATTGTCCTATTGACTTTAATGGTGGAAAACCTACTCTCATTACCCAAAAAGTGCCTAACGTTCTCAATTCTCTCATCATTGGGAATCATTGTAAATAGGGAATTCACATCAAGTGTTACAAAAAGCACATTGCTGATGTCATTGTCATTCAAGCGACTGGCCCAATCATACATTTGTTCCAAAAACTGCTTACTGTCTTTCAATACAGTGTCTATTGTGTTCAATACATTCTTAAGCTGTTTTTCCACATATATAGGCATGCATTTGGTTAACCATCCTCTACCCGACACAATAGGTCAGAGAGGAGGTTTCAACTGATCTTTGTGGATTTTGGGTAAACCATATATAACCGGTATTGTGGGATGTTCAACAGAAAAATATGTAAAAGTGAGTAATCAATTTGATTTGTCATAAGTAGATCATATATGTAAAAGTTTAATCTATTTATGATACCATTCACTTGAACTTTCTGTAGAATAACATAAACTCTACTATCATATAACAGCTCACGCATTTTATCAATATATTCTATTGTGTTAAAAATAACTATCCCGCCACCCTTGTCTGCAGGTCTAATAACTAAATGTTCAGCTCTGGTCAATACACCTAACGCTTCATTCTCCGTAGTTGTCAGGTTATAGAAACGATTCTTAGACTTCTCATTCATTGACTTCCTCAAGTCTTCCTCACACATTTTAACAAATGCTTCCAGAGCTGGTGAGTAGTTGGGTACAAAACAACTAGGCTTCTTGAAATCACTAACATTCATATGTCTCACATCGTCATCCACAAAACTGGTTTTGAGCATAATGTTCCTAGCAAACATGTTTAATTCAAGAACAGTGTCTACCAAATTAATTCTGTTCGCTGGTACAAAAGATAGACCTTTATTTAACACAGATATTTGTTCAGTGGTTAAGACCACAGAGGATAAATTAAAGACTAGATTATTTACTTGTGGTTCCATGTGACTGGACCCTTGTTGTACACTGGTTGATTGGATTGTACCCTCCCACGTCTCTTGTGACTTTGAGACCTCCCTGCCTTTGTATCTTGCCTTATGGGCAGAGCTTTTTCCAAAGAAATGCTGAATGGTGGGAGTCATCAATAGGTTGTTTGTTAACTAAAGGAATATTTCAACCCATAGTTACAACTTTCGGTCTAACAACAGGTTCTTTGGCTACAACATCCATGTTATTAGGTGTTAAAATGCTATCACAAATATCTGCTGATTTATTCAATTAGAGTAGTAGAGTTTATGTTATTCTACAGAAATTTCAAGTGAATTGTATCATAAATAGATTAAACTTTTACATATATGATCTACTTATGACAAATCAAATTGATTACTCACTTTTTACATATTTTTCTGTTGAACATCCCACAATACCAGTTATATATGGTTTACCCAAAATCCACAAAAACAGTTGAAACTTCCTCTCTGACTTACTGTGTCAGGTAGAGGATGGTTAACCGAACCCATGTCTATATATGTAGAAAAACAGCTTAAGAATGTATTGAACACAATAGACACAGTATTGAAAGACAATAAGCAGTTTTTGGAACAAATGTATGATTGGGCCAGTTGCTTGAATGACAATGACATCAGCAATGTGCTTTTTGTAACACTTGATGTGAACGCTCTATTTACAGTGATTCCCAATGATGAGGGAATTGAGAACGGTAGGCACTTTTTGAGTAAAGAGAGTATGTTTTGCACCATTAAAGTCAATATGATCTGTGCCCTATTAGATCTCATTCTAGAAAACAATATGTTTTTGTTTGAAAATGAGTTTTTTCTGCAAAAAGTGTGGGTTGCTATGGGCACAGCATGTGCAAATACATATGCAAACATTGTGCTGGCCCATTGGGAGAAAGAGATGGTCTTCTATAGTGACATGTTTAAACAGTATGTCACTTTTTACAAACACTTTGTGGACGATATCTTCTTTACATGGCATGGTGATAAGGTACAGCTAGAGAGCTTTGTCAGATTTTTAGGGAATACTACTACCTATCTTTCATTTTCTATGTGCTGCTTTGAAACGAAGATCGATTTCTTAGATATTAACGTCAATAAGAATATGTTTGGCAATATTTCGACCAAGCTACATAGGAAAAGCTGTAGGAAGAATAACATCCTCCACTGCTCGAGTATGCACCCCAGACATATAACTAGGAATATAGTCAAGAATCAAGTTTTATGTCATAGGAGGCTGTATACTGATGAGAAAGATCTACAAGAGGCACTAGTGAATTTACAAGTAGATCTTGCTGATAGGGGATACAAGATACATGAAGTAGACAAAGCTATAGAGGAAACAAATGTCTTGGAATGTAATAAAATTACACAATACTTCTCTGAAGGACATACTACTACTGTACATGATGGAGGGAGAAACGGCACAGAAATGATTAATTGGTTGTGCTTGACTTTTTCTAGTGATGTCAATAAAATCTGTGACACAGTAAAGAAAAATTGGCCCATTTTATTGACAGATCCAGAAATTGGTATGGTTGTAGGATTTTGCAGATTTAGTTTTAAGAACAGTAGAAACTTGAAACAACGTTTATGCTATAAAAGAAGCAGAATGAATGAAAGATTCACTTCACAGCATAAAGACACATATGCCTGTAGGGCATGTAAGATTTGTTCAAGTATATAGTCCACTTGCATGGTCAAACATCTGCTGCATTTAACACCTATAAAATTTCATTTTTATGCTGATTGTTGCACCAGAAATATAGTGTATTTAGCTAAGTGCAACCTATGCAGTGCATTCTACATAGGTAAAACTAACCGTATGTTGAAAGAAAGGGTTATGGAGCACTTAAATGATATATGCAACAATAAATCTACAAATGCACTAGCTAAGCATGTATCTGACTGTGGTGCCCAGCACACCATTACGTTTTTAGTATTACAAAAAATTAATGAAAGCCTTAGAGAAGGAGACATTTGTAATGAGACTGAATGTATAGAGCTAAGGTGGATAGTTGACTTCAAGGCTTATGCTCCCCCTGGTTTGAACAGCACTGTTTCTTTAAAGCCTATTTTAAGGAAAAGGGGCTTGCCCCACTGATTTTTTTTTGCAAGTTTTTGTTGGCTGCTTTATATATTTAAACTGTGAATGTATTTTTAATTTTTATTAAGGTCTGAAGAAGAGGGTAACCTCGAAAGCGTTCACCTTTTATTGGAATAAAGTGTGTTTCACTCTACAGCAAGTACGCCTTTTTCTTTACAATATATTCATGTTTTGGGTTTATTGGTTCCATCACTTTCTTACTTTTTGATTTTAAAATCCCTTTATTGCAAGTCAGTTATAACAGGTAAGCACTTTCACAAACTTCTGTTTGCTTCATCAGACCATAAACAAGCAGATTCAACCCCCCCTTTTTATACTCATGCAAATAGTCAAATTTCAAATGAATAAATCACAGACAATCTTATACTCAAAGCACCTCCCCACCATTAAATGAAAGCACTCGCAATAAAATATACTTCTAAGATGCATATAAAATAATCATAAAATAACATAGAATCAAAATAATATAAAACAGAGCTAACATCATAGAATTCAGTGATGTCAATTTATTTCATGTGTTCATTTTAGCAGTCTCCTATTTTTCAACTTGGAAACAATAGAAAGATGGTCATTTAAACCCTGTCCTATATGTGCCCCCAGTCTTATTATCCAGTCAAGTTCTCTCTCCTCTGTTCTTGAACTGATGTCACCCATCCTGACATCCTCTTTAACTATTTCTAGTACATTAAACTGAAAGTGATGTTCAACTCCACAAGATAAAATATGTTTGGCAACAGCACTATAAGTTTGTTCTCTTTTCAAACAGTACATATGGTCCCTGATGTGTTCTCTTAGCCTTCTGTTGTTTTACCCACATAGAATGCTCTGCAGAGAGCGCACCGGGCTAAATACATTAAATTCATGCTGTTACAGTCAGCCTCTGTTTTAAAGAGAAACTTTCTTCCTGTATCAGGATGTACAAATTCTACACCTTCACAAATTTATTGGCAAAAATTACATTTCATACATTTCCTAGTTCCTCCGATTGGCTTTTGTACCTTCATACCTATACTACTTCTAGGGTAGAAAACCTCCTTTAAAGAGATCTACTATTCTTATAAACTAAAAAGGGATTTTCACCTACTAAACCAGCTATCTCTCTATCGACCTGTAAGATATGCCAATTATTCTCTAATATCCCCGAATATGCTCGATTGTCACTCATATAAGTGAGTGGCACTGCTACTTTAGTATGTCTCATTTGTTTCTTAGTATTACAACTCCCCCTGTTTGAATAGTATGACTTTGCCCTGTCCTTTCTAATATGTCTAGCATAATTACATGCCTCCACAACATCCTTACTACCATATCCTCTGCCTTCAAAATCTCTTTTTAGTTGTTTTAATTCAGTTTCAAAGTCTGTATCTCTAGCTGTAAGTCTAGAGCATCTCATGGCTTGCCCTCTCAGTACGTTACAAAACACATGCTGGGGGTGCATACTTGTTCTATGCAAACACGTTGCCCTTTGGCAATTTTTTTGAAAATGATTAGTATGTATAAAATTCTGATTATCTATAGTAAGTCTAATATCCAGAAAATCTATTACATCTCTGGAATATTGACTCATAAATTTCAGAAAACTACAACTAGTATTTAAGTGTTCAATAAACAATAGTAGATCGACCTCTTCAGCCTCCCATAGAATGAAGAGGTCATCCACAAAACATCTATACAGACGTAATGATGTATTTGCCAAATTTGGCCAAAAACAGTATTTGCTTCCCACTCAGCCATAACGATGTTGGAGTAGCTATTGGCACAAGGTGTGCCCATAGGTATGCCAGACACCTATAAAAAATACTCATTGTCAATGTAAATAGGAGACTGCTAAAATGAACACATGAAATAAATTGACATCACTGAATTCTATGATGTTAGCTCTACTTTATTTTATTTTGATTCTATGTTATTTTATGCTTATTTTATATGCATCTTAGATGTATATTGTATTGTGAGTGCTTTAATTTAATGGTGGGGAGGTGCTTTGTGTATAGAATTGACTGAATTGTTCATTTGAAATTTGACTATTTGCATGAGTATAAAAAGGGGGGGTTGAGTCTGCTTGTTTATGGTCTGATGAAGCAAACAGAAGTTTGTGAAAGAACTTACCTGTTGTAACTTACTTGCAATAAAGGGATTTTTATCTGGAAATAAGACGTGTGGATTTATAACTTGACCTGGCTTGAGACTATGAACATTCTGTGGATTTATAATTTGACTTAGCTTGAGACTGTGAACATTCTGCCATAGCTGCTTCAATATTTGGCTGCATTCACTTCCTTTTTTTGTATCGAGTGGCAGATGGGACCTTGAGGTTTGTTTTTTCTTAATATGTACCACTTGGTTTAACCAGCCATTTACAAGTATGTTTACTTTATTATTACTATATGCTGACATACATCGTTTCCTAACTTTCTCATTTATACTATATTCTTTCAGTATCACCCATAATAGTTCATGTCTAATTGTATCAAATGTCTTATTAAGGTCTCCTATCATGATTTTTGCTTCTTCTTGTTTTATATTCATAATAACATCCACAATTTCTCTTACTATCATTAATAATTATTGACAACCCTTCCCCTTTATACGATATATTATCTTTCATAATATTTTCCATTTTAGTTTCAAATCTCTTTTGTATTATTTTTATAAAGATCTTATAATCATTATTATTCAATACTATCAGTCTCCATAATTTTAATTGTCTTCTATCTTCCTTCTTCCATATTAATTTAAGTTCACTACATAATTCTTTATACATAAAACCTTCATTTAACCATTCATTCAAAATCTTTAAAAAATATTTTTTTGCCAGTCTCTTAAATTTGAATACATTTCATACAATATTCCATCTGGTCCTGCAGCTCAATCTATGTTTACTTGTCCTAATACTTAACTAGCTCATTTAAAGAAATCTCCTTTTTCAACTCTTTATTATCTTTTTCTGTTAACCTTTTTACTTTCTTTTTCACTACCTTCTTTTTCTTTAAATATTTATGTACATATTGTACTACACTATTCATAATCCTTTCCTGACTTCTCTCTATTTCTCCTTTTACGTTTTTACTCCTCTCATTACACTACCATCTTCCTTTGCTAATCTCCTTAAGTAACTTGATACCTCTCTTTTTCCTCATAAAAATATCTTTGCTTATATAATAGAGTTTGCATTTTTTCTTGATTTCTTTCATACACTTCTTTTTTTGTCAAAGTACTTTCTATCATTATGATCTAAATCTTCCAGTGCATCATTATATTCTTTTGTATTTTTCTTTCTCTAATTTTCTCACACTATATTGCCACTGTAAAAACATTTTTTATATTTTTCCTTAAATATCATCCATGACTCAGACCAATCTTTACAAAATGTTCTGTTAGTAATATGATCTTTCCATAACTGTATTACTAATCTCTTTCCTTTTTCATTCCATGCTTTCTCATTTATCCTTTTTGTTCCTTTGCTATTATTTTATATTATAAATTTTCTTTATCTCTAGCCATATTGCAAGATAATTGGAAAATCCTGTTCCAGTTACCCCCCTACTCCTATAACTAAACCATCTGGTACTATAAAATAATCTATTTAATTTCTATACATACCCCTTTTGTAAGTCCATGAATGTTTGTCCCAAACTTTTAACTTACCACATCTTATAACTTCTGATATTTTTCTTATATCATTTCCTTTCTTTTATATTAAAAACATGTTTTGGGTTATCCCCAGTATTTTATGATACTGCTATTCCCCTCCACATTTATCATGCTCCCCTGTTTGCTCCTCTGTTTGAAATTGTACATCAATTTTCTTTTTTGTTTCCCTGTTAAATGCTTTTATCACATAAAGATTCCGTGGGTTGCAGCCTTTCTTTTTTCATATCCTTCAAGAAAATGTTCCATTGAAAAAGTCTCACATATAATGTCACAAAATGTATCTTGGTTAATAAGAATAAATGCTCTTAATGCATATGCTTTTTCACCCAAAGGAGCTATTAAACTGTCCCACAATTCATACCTGTCCATTTTTTTGATTTCTTTACTTTGAATCCTTACTACGTACTCCCAGTTTTCATTTTCTTCTGCTTCTTTTCTGACACTCCACTCTTGTCTTCTTTTACTTTCTCTGCATATGTTTTCTTTTCCATCTCACCACTATTTTTCAGGATTGACTATGCATTCTTCTTTTGTATTTTCTCCATAATGTCTCCCCAGGAAATATCTCCTTCATTTTCTAGCTCACTCTGAATCACCATTTCTTAAATAAATTATCCCAGAATCCTCCTAACTGGAGGGTTATAATTATGCAGTCACCATTTGCTGAATCATCTCCAGCAAACAGATTTCTTTGAAACATTTCCTCAGAATTCTGTACATATTCTCTGGTCTTGATATGTGCTTACTCATCCATTTCTTTCACCACTCCATTATTTCTTTCTCTCTCCATCTGCCTCCCTGCTTTTATGGGCCACCTCTTCACCTGAATGGAAACAAGAAGCGCTCCTTCAAAATGGGTCCCATTGAGTAGAGTAAGTTCCCCAATGCCCTGGCCAAATTTTCCCTAGTAGTATAAATGTCACCTTGGATCTCCCCCTGAAAAACACTACAAGTCTTGTAAGACTAACCTCGTCAACAAATGATAAATAAAATGAAAATATGCCACAGATTCTAACATTATTAGGTCTATTGTAACCATGAATTGAAACACTGCCATTGCTAAGAAACAGTAAAAAAAATGTTAGGTATTAGACCTACTGTGGTTAATAGTAGGCATAGCCGGCCTTAGGCATAGGCCAACTAGGCAGCCGCCTAGGGCGCCGCTCTAGTAGGGGCACTTTTCCAGTATTTATTTGGTGTAGGTAGACCAGGACGGGTGCACCAGGTGGTGTTGTGGGGGGCGCCATGATGCCCTTTTGCCTAGGGCACCAGCTGACCTAAGGCCGCTCCTGATAGTAGGAGTAGGAATATGAAACAAATGACAGTACTTTTAATTTGAAAAAAAAATGTAGTTATAGGAAAAAGTGTCTGATGCAAATGGTGGTATTTTACACATGACAACCCTTATGCAACTGCCACATCTTACCAAAGGACTATTTTGTGCACAGGGAGATTTGATTGTAAAACCACAGGTATAGTGTATTTAACTAGCTGCCTCTCATGTGATAGTAGGGAAGACCGAAAGGCAACATTTTAGAAAGAATATAGAAACATTTTTATGATATTAAAAAAAGAAAGGCAAAATGCCATTTTCAGAACACTTTGGTTTGTAAGAACTTAAAAAAATGTTTGCTTTCAATTTTAGAAAATGTGTCTGCTAATACCAAAGGAAATTACCCTGGAATTCAAAGAGCTAATTTGGCAGTTATATTTTAATACAACAAAACATCCAACCTTAAATGACATGGTCTGGATTAAATGGTTTTAAAATTAAGGTCAGTCATGCTATGACATGCAATGTTTATTTATGTATTTAAGATTTTAATTTATATTTTTAATTTCTATATCTATTTTTGATTTTTCTATTTTTACAACAATATAATTTGTTTAGGACATACATGTTTATATTTTTCACCACTGTCTAGTAATTTTATTGAGTCAGCTGACTTGTTTTCTGTCATATGGTATTGTTTTATCATATGATTTTTTTTGTTACATGATACTGCTTTGATAGCATATAAAAGAAGATGTCTTATGTGTTTTAGTCATATTTCTAAAGAAGTCCATTAAGATTTGGGACAACAGCATTTAAAATTATATTTCCTGTACTGCAGTTCCACTGTGTGTTTTTTTTTTGGTTTTGGTTTCCTTTTGTCATACAGAGTTGAAATTATGTTTGTTTTACTATTATATTTCATATGTCCATTATTTGTACTGAAATACGTAATCTCACTCTAAATTGATCTAAAGGTAGGAAAGACTTTTTTCTTTTAAATCTGAAAATGTACAAAATGTGCAAAAAAAAGTAATCTTTGAAGCAGATACAGTGTCACTGCTATCAAATGTAGAAGCAACTCAGCATTAACAATAAAGGGAATAAATATATATATTCAACAAAATAAGGGAGTCTCAGGGAGCAGGCACATATGGAAGAATCCAGTAGCCCCAATACATTTTAAATGCTGTATTAGAAAAGGTCTTTGGATGGGCAATCACTTTTTCACGTTTGATTTAGTGTGTTCATGATTTTGCCTGTGTATATTAGTCATACAACAAAGTAAAGGACAGACACTAAACAATGGCTGGAGTTCATGAACACCTGCTCACTGTGCAAGGCCCATGTGCGTGACAAGCAGAGATGAGCAGAGTGTTTGCAATTCAGGAAACAGCAGTGTACATCGTGGGTGGCTTCAAAACAAATGAAGGCAGAATTATATGCTAATGACTGCATAATGAACCATGCTGTATACTAATGAAGGGAAAAAACATGGAAGAGCAATTCAGAAATGTACAAAGTACATGCAAGCACAGCCCACTCAATTTAACATTATATTCAGCCATATGCTTGCATACAGCTACAGTAAAACCTTAAAATATATCAGGGGTTGCTGCAGCTATTGTAAACCTGCATTTCAAAGAGGATCTGATAGAAGGTGTTGCTGTTGATGTTGCCAGATATATCCCTCAAAGGGGTAGTGTTTTCAGACCACATTTGATCTTCTATGGGCTCCATGAAATTGAAATATTAGACAGCTGCAGGGTGGACAGGAGCACCATACAGGAAAATGTAGTCACCTGCCACCACCTGTAGCTCTACAATCCCATGCCATGGCATGTGCTCAGAGCTTGGGAAATCGTGATCCTGAGTCTGACAATGTGTAAATATGGACCTGTTCACCACCACCACTGACATCCTTGGCCACCTGCTGCCAGACACAGTCATGGAAGAACTTGTTGGAAGCATGTAAATCAAGGAGCTGTCCACCATATGGTTGGAAGACCTGTAGTATGACCTCAAGTATGACCTCATTCTCAGCATCTGAGAAAGGAGGCTTCAATGAGGATGAGCTCTTCTTACTTTTGGATTTGGGAATGGTATCCCTATTATAATAGAATAAAAAATGGATATCACAACACTACTTAAAACATATGGTAGTATACCCAGTTTGTAGTTATGGAACAAAAAATACCAATATGCAGTCAGTGAACTGCATACTCAGGTGTAACACAAACATACCTGCAAACAATAGTTGAAACAACAATGCAAGTTCCCCAACATAACAATAAACATAGCTGTAACCTATTGGAATATAACCAGCATTGCAATATGCAGATGCATCCATCCCACTCCAGCAAATGCAGAAGACAACAAACAATGCCAGATGCGGGTATTTACACCTAATAAGCAGACAAACATCCTAAGCAGAGCAACAATATGGGGAATGCAAGAAAAGCCTACTTAACTCCCTCAGTGACAAAAGTTTTACACACTTATATACTTAAACACCATTACAGTGGCACATATCAAGAGCTACCATCTAAACGTTTTGCCTGTTACAATGATGTGAAAGTGTGCATATATGAAGGTGTGTGTTCCATGACCTCACAAATTACATTTCAAATTACTTAAACAAATTTCAGTGAAGTACTGTAGGTAGACAGCACATCACAAATATTTATCAGCACAGTAAAAATGACTAGTTATATAGAAGAAGACATATCCTGAAATATTTTCTGAGCATCCTCCCTAATACAATAGAAACAAATGTTGAGAGTAGTAATTGGGTAACATACAATCTTCCCTAGCAAAATGGAAGATGCATAGCCCATGCCATGCCTATAAGGTGTACCTAAACCCCTCTGGGGTCATGGAATATGATATCTAGTTATTAGTTCATTACCCTGTCTCAATTACTCAATTTGCATGATGTGCAGTGGAGATAAACATTGTGTTAGTTTCTACATGATGACATGCACATGTGTAAGCAATACAAGAATGGTGATTAAGACTTTTGCCAAGCTAATGCCTTGCTGGTATGCCTCATTAGCAGTACTGGTCAGTCAATAATGTGTTGAAGTTCCACACTAATGAAATTTACTCTTTGAAAGGGTGTGCCAAACAGGTAACTCTTACAAATTTGTTTACGTTATACACATGTTGAAGTACGACTGAAACTCTAGCCACACATTGGTTGCATCATTTAAAATTTATGTGAGGTGGCTTTGAGCACATCTCAGACATGGGGTGCAGAGGCCTAACAATGTGAATGAGATCTAAAACATTGCCAATGTGGTTTAAACGTAAAGCATATATGCAACTTAAAAACAATGTAAAATATATTTGTCAGTTTTTACAACATTCCACGAACAAAGGTAATACAATTGTAAAGCATCAACATAATGCTTGTAAATGTAATGTTTTTGAATATCAATAAAAATATTTTTATACTATTATGATATGCATTCACTGAAACTGCATTATAACATTTGTTATTGTAAATATTAATTGCATTAAATATGGTATATTGGAGCTTTCCTCCCCGGGCCTCAGCTGAAAAAGGGCATCTGTGACTAGTTGAACTTTTTCTGTAAACAAATTTCAGTAAGTAAGTAAGTAAATAAATAATGCACAACAATTTTAAGTCGTAAGTCACCTTCATTATCATCTTCACATCTCCAGTAATGTCAGTAACATGATTGTACTGTGAAAACAAAAATAACAAGAGACTGACAGCATTACTATAGCGGGACATAATCTCCCATTGCAGAAGTACAATGGCCTGAACATGTAGCTGACTCGTTGCTTTTTGTTTAACTGTTCGTCTGGTGGACCATGTCCCTGATGTCAGTGCTGTAATGTAGCACCACAGATGCAATGTCCAAATCTTGTGAAGGTGTTGTCTAACTCAAATTGTGAGGATTTGTTTACACATTTTACTTGTTGAAATCCGCAAAGTTTGTCAAATCACGACACTTAATTTTACCCATATTTTTCCTCATCCTTTATGCAACATTTGACATTACGAATAAATGCTGGTTATCAATGTTCCCTTAGAGAATGAGAGTTCCCATCCTATGGCAAAAACACAACAAAATATATAATATATGTGCAGATACTTAGCCATAGGTCAAGCAAATGAGACTTCCTTCGGTGCACCCCACTTAGCATATAGGACATTAGTGAATTCAGAAAAGAGCTTTATTAGTAACTGCCTTAATGGCTCATTGTGCTAGTGAAGTCTATGTTGAATGACACTACAGTAGGTGCTGGAATTGAATCTACATGAGGAATAGTATACCTGAATGCTCTTATGTGGCATGATACATGCGATCATTTCAGTTGTACATCTTATTGTACCCTACACCTTCTACACACATGCCATTTGTAATTGTAATTGTAATACTGAAATATAATTCTTCACTGTAGATAATAACCCTGGTTACATTACCTATATGTGTCCCAGGTTGTCACCTCATCAGTAATAATAACACACATCTGTGTGCGTGCTGTGGAATAAAACGTCAGTGTAAAGGAATGTGAAAACATAACCTGCCATTGACACAGGTAGCTGAATATGTAGTGCACATCAAAACAGCTTGGAAACCATGTACTTACATTGCTTCAGTGGATGCTAATTATGGCTAAATCTTCCTGGCATATGCTTGGGTGAACATCCCCTTATGTACAGTTTGCATAGCCTTTCCTCTATATTTGGCCTACCCTAAAATAATGATGTCAGCTAAAACACAAGCACATCACAAATATGAACAACAAGTACCTTGTAAACTACAACTGTTATTTTTGTGGTCGTTCTTTGTATGACTGTTGGCAAAGAACATTGTCAGTGGGTAGTAATGAACAAAGCAAAATGGCAGTTATTGTCCTACGGCAAAAACTCAAAAAATAATTATGCATGCAATAATACTTTCCTATCAGCCATGCACTTCAGCTTGACATTGGCATGTATAACATTCAAGATATAAACGTAATTAATGCCAGGAGAAAGCATTCCACATAAAAACATGTCTGCCTCAAATCAGTGCTAGAAATGAAGGAATAGTGTATAGTGAAAATAGTTACAGGCTTGGCATACATTGCAGGGGACTTCTATGACTGTTACCATGTCAGTCTGCATATGTAGTACAGTAAAAACAATCAAATCACAGATATAACAAAAAAAATGACACACCGATGCAGACTGCGTTATGTATGTACATTCATGGTCATCTACACATGTGTGCTTTTGACCTTATATACTTGTGATATCATTTCCCCTGTGGCATTACTAGTTAATACACAGAGTTCAGAAGTTTATGTCTCTTTTTGTCATAGGTTTAATTCCTAGGTGCTATATGTTATCAATCACACATTTTTTTCATGTCACAACAACAAAATGTACATAAGGATAAGGCAGAAGAACAACGCCATTGAGTTGACTACATAATTGTGTATAAAAAGTGTTCACTTTATGAATGTTAAAAATACATCCCTGAGAGCATGTCCAGTGTGGCACAATGTGAATGTAACTGAGATATCAACAGTAATCAGCATGAGCTAGAGTTGTTGTGGAGTGCACACACACACACACACACACACACACACACACACACACACACACACACACACACACACACACACGCACACACACACACACACACACACACACACAGACACACACACACACACACACACACACACACACACACACACACACACACACACACACACACACACACACACGCACACACACACATATTTATGTCTACCTTGAGCAATTGAAAACACACTTTACCAAAGTTCAGTTAGATGAGTCTAGTTTCATGAAAGTGCAGTTATTCAAAAACACACTTTCGTGAAAATCAGTTCAGCAAAGAGAGAGGTCACCAGTTCTGGGATCCTGTGATGGTGCAAGTACATTGCTTCTTTAGTTGTGTATGGGAGGGGAACCTGCAATGTATAGATAGCTTGCTGTTGTAGATCACGGTACAGTGAAGATAGGGGAATATTTCCTTTTCCCCAATGTAGTCTGATCTTGGAGTTAGTATATATAAAGTATCAGGAGTGTGGGGGTTGCAGGGGGCTTACTCCCTGCATAAATGTGTTTACTGTATTTGTTTTTGTGGTTTGGTGACTTGATTTTCATGAAAGTGTGTTTTCGAATAACTGCACTTTTGCGAAACCGGACTTGTCTACTTGAACCTTGGTTAAGTGTGTTTTTGTTGGGTCGAAGTTGACATATATATATATATATATATATATATATATATATATATATATATATATATATATATATATATATATATATATATATATATATATATATATACACACACACACATGTATATACTGATCAGCAGACATGGCTGTGTGCTACTGTCGTGCATCTCACCTAAAATGGACAGTGCAGAAATAATACATACAGTTAATTCTGGGCCATTTCTCTGCCTTCACTAGTGCAAATGCAGTGCAGTTGCCCATGGTGTCCATCATTGCACACAGAATGGTGCATGTGACAACCTTATTTGCGTGCCAGTTCCCTACTATTTTTCTGGTATCTTTGATGGGAACATAAGGCAGGTGGTGGTGAGGGTAGTGCTTCATTTTGGAGTACACAGGTGGTATGAAGAGTCTAGCCTTTTTGTAGCCCTCCTCATTAGAGATTACACCTGGAGTCTTCTGCAGGGTGGCCATACTGGGCCTCAGTGCAAGGAAGAGATATGAAATAGTTTAGCCAAGACTGTCAACCATGCAATTCATGAACTGCAGACGTGTTGTCACCATTACAGTGACTTAAAAAGACAAAAACAGGACCTCCTTTGCCAGTGGAAAGATCATGATAGTTTGTATTCACCAACTCAGTGCTGTAAGTATTATTATGTTGGCATCCTTCAATCCCAAAGGATCATGGGTTTGCACCTCTATTGGACAGTTTTAAATAGCGTCTTCTGTGGTGTACAATCCAATTCAGAAGTGACAGTCCTTTTTATTCTCTGGGCAGCAGTAGGGAGATGTTGATCTGGTATCATGGGCAAAGATCTTCCTGAGGGCTCTTTTATCTTCTACTCTCCTTGCCAAAGTAGTTTCATATGTAGTGAGAGCTTCCTTCACTTCCTGTTTCCAGGTAATCCTGTCTGAGGTGAAACAATATCAGTTGTTCATGCTGATGGAAGGAGCACTGAGGTCACGCTTGCATATTTCCTTGTAGCACAGTGTCCTCTTTCCAGACTCCAGCTCTCCAAAAAGGAAGCCTTTTGGTATTTGACAATCTGTCATGTGTGAGACATGACCCAACTAACGCATACATCTCTGTTTCAGGATGGTGAACATGGAGGTGGTGCCCATCCTCTCAAGCAGTGTGCTGTTGGGAATATCATACTGTCATGAGATACCAAGTACGCACCTAAGGAATACATTGAGCTACTGCTCCTGTTCTGAGCAGAGTCCATGTTTCACTGGCATCCAGTAAAGTGCTCAAAACACAGGCTGTGTAAACCTGCACCTTGGAGTGCACAGTGAGCTTATTATTAGCCTGTACAAACACAGGCTGTGTAAACCTGCACCTTGGCGTGCACAGTGAGCTTATTATTAGCCTGTACAAACACAGGCTGTGTAAACCTGCACCTTGGAGTGCACAGTGAGCTTATTATTAGCCTGTCCAAACACAGGCTGTGTAAACCTGCACCTTGGCGTGCACAGTGAGCTTATTATTAGCCTGTACAAACACAGGCTGTGACAGTGAGCTTATTATTAGCCTGTACAAACACAGGCTGTATTAGCCTGTACAAATACAGGCTGTGTAAACCTGCACCTTGGGTGCACAGTGAGCTTATTATTAGCCTGTACAAACACAGGCTGGCCTGTACACACACAGGCTGTAAAACTACACCCTTGGTGCACAGTGAGCTTATTATTAGCCTGTACAAACACAGGCTGTGTAAACCTGCACCTTGGCGTGCACAGTGAGCTTATTATTAGCCTGTACAAACACAGGCTGTGTAAACCTGCACCTTGGAGTGCACAGTGAGCTTATTATTAGCCTGTACAAACACAGGCTGTGTAAACCTGCACCTTGGCGTGCACAATGAGCTTATTATTAGCCTAGACTCTCTGTCAGCCTGTAAAATGTTGTAGTGGCTTTTCCAATGCACTTGCTATCTCTCTATCAAGCGACAAGTTGTCAGAGATTGTAGAGCCCAGGTACATGAACTGATGGACAACCTCCCGCTCATAGTCACTCACCATAATTGATGGCTCACTGCCCATATTTTGGACCATCACCTGGGTATTCTTTGAACTGACCGTGAAGCCACATTCCATACATGCTTCTGCAAAGCGAGTCAAGCGTGACTGAAGTATTGCTGAGTGTGAGCCACAATAGCTGGATCATCAGTGAACAGGAACTCCCTTAGACCACATCCTAAGCACCATAGTCTTCAATCTCAGTCTCAACAGTTTGAAGAGGTTCAGAGAAATATACCTTCTGTAGCAGTTCCAAAAGCAAATTTCAACAGAACTAAATAGAAGATAAAGACAATGTTGGAGGCAGTACACACCCTGCTTTACTCCACTGAGAATCTCAAAGTTTCAGATGTGGATCCATTGTACATGATGGTCCCCCTTCATGCCTTCATGGAAGGCCCTGATAATGCTAAGCAGTATTAGAAGACAGATGATCTTAACCAAAATAGCAAACATACTTTTCCTACTGCTGAAGTCAAATGCCTTGGCCAATTCAATGAAGGCAATATACAGAGGTTTGTTCTGCTCCCTGCACTTTTCTTGTAGTTGCCTAATGGAGAAAATCATGTCTACAGTAGGCCATCCAGCTCTGAATCTACACTGAGACTCAGGGTAAATCCTCTCTGCAAGAACGTGGAACCTCTTCAGGACAATACATGGTACAGAGAAGGGAGATGCAACAATAATTGTTACAATCACATTTGTCACCCTTATTCTGATAGATAGGAGCTATTTTAGCATCCTGCATATCTTGCAGTACACAACCTTCTCTCCAGCATTTGCAAAGTATTGCATGCAGCTCTGAGATTGTAAGTATATCCCCTGATAACCATACAATACAATACCTTGACACAGTAACACACAGAAGTCTTCATTACTGTTTTCCTCTTATGTGTAGCCACTGCAGAGTTTGAAGAAAACCTGAAGGCATATCAGGAAAGAGTCTGACACCTCAGAGAGGCATGGGGTTAAGTATGGATTCAGGAATTACTGGTTGTTGTGTCCAAATAGTACTGCTTTTAACAATGGATTATCAAGTATCTGGACATCAGACCGCAAGTGGTTGTCAAACAGCTACATTAGTACACATGTTCTATTTTTGTCTAGTGACCTGTATAATTACCTCATATAGCTTGGAACTACTCATTTGTTAGCTAAGGACAGATGAAGGTGGGTTCAGTCTCAGATGACATATCAGATATGCAGTTTACAATTCAATTTATACCTTAGAATAACATGCAGCCAGGTACAATGCACATTTAATGAAATATTATCCATAAATCTGTTATAAAGTAATTGCACATTTTATAGAAGGCTTTTACTTGTGAGAGCCACGGATATGATAGTATTAATGTACTATCAATTTATTGTCTCACATATTCATATTGAGATGTAAATAATCTTAAAAAATGTATGAGGAATATGTAGTGACTGTGACATTAACATTTCAGAATATTTATATCTTTTTTTCTTTTTTGTCTTATCCCCACCCTCTTTCATGCTATCATTTCTAATATATGGATATTTTTTATTTTTCATTGCAATATTCTTTCCTGCTTTGTCACAACCACCAGCACAAAGAGCTAGACCAGAAAGAGTGGCTCAGGCCACCATCCCTCCAAAGGTAGCTGTGGTGGTGCCACAACCACTAGCAGATGCAGTCAGCACTTTTGGGTTAAAACCAAGCAGGGCCATTTCCACTACACCTACAGTACCTGCACCACCTGCAGCAGGTAGCTGTACTCCAGGAGCTGGTGCAGTGGTACCCACCTGAAGTAGTGGCAATGCAGGTGGCAATTATATTACCTGACAAGAGCTGAAAGAGCTGCTGGAAGAGGTTATGGAGAAGGGTCACAATGCCTGCATCAGCTGTATGGAAAGAATCCTGCAGTGTATTGCCAAATCACTGTCCCATCCAGCACTACCCCAGGTGTCTGCAACAGGAGAACATATTGACAAATCAGAGGATGAGGGCTAGATTCCCATTGTGTTGATGCTAAATGGAGGCTGTACCTCCGAAATGGTATACCTAACACCAACCATGGTGTACCCTTCCATCTTGTACCAATCACCATCCCAGTCTCTTGTATGTCCTGTATGGTGGTGCCTTTTATCCAGCATATGCTACATACGTATCCCTGATATTTCAAAATACATTCCCCAGTCTTTCTCTTTCTCTTAAAAAATAAAAAGGGAACCTGTCACATATTAAAAAATATGCTCAATATATAACTCTCCACTTCACCTACATTTAGTCACATTGGTCACACAACATTATTAAGCTGTTGTCATGCATCATTTATTATCTGAATATCCAAACTTTCCTAGTACTTTGTACATATATAATCCTAGTTTGTTAAGAAGTGGATAGATATGGTCCTATCATACCACCACCCTGCTCATTCCTTAATTACTCTCCCAGGGTACTAACCTGCTGCTCCCCATCTTCATCGTTGTCATAGCAACCCCATTTCATTACTGTATTCTGGTAAAAAAATAGATTGACGTATCACACATATGGCCATAAATGGCTTATAAACAGAAATCTCTATTTCTGTACTCAGCATGTGCTCAATACTTGGCATCAACAGCAAAGCCTAACTGCTAGTTCTCATCCTGTGCCAAAAACTCAAAAAATAATTACACGTCCTAATTAGGGTTACCACCTATCCGTTTTTTCTCGGATTATATGAAAATCAAACTGGTTGTCCAGTAGTCCAGAAAACACTGTACAAACTCTGGCATTCTGCTTTAAAAACCTAAAGGACTGTTGGAGTTTGTTAATTCTTGTGTTTTTATTTAAGAAAAACATCGCTAATGTGACGCTATTGAAAATTAAACCAGAAAAAAAGGATATTCCTCCTCCCCTGATGTACATGTGACATCACAAAATGGATGAGGGGGTATCCTGAGAGAGGGGAGGAAATAGCTGGCATTAAGGGTAGTGGGAGGGGTGTGGCTTTGGTCTGCTTTTGGCCACAATGAAAGGTGGCAACCCTGGTGCTAATACTTTGGCATTGGTCATGCAAATAAGCTTGGCAGCAGTGTGCATTGGTATATGATATTGACAGAATGACTGTAGTATAATTAGCCACTGTTACTTATAAACACTTTATTGGCTTATTGTATACATGATTTGAGGAGTCCATTCTAATCCATTTGGTGCACTGCTGTGTGTAACTGAGGGGGGGATTCTTTTACATTTTCCTTCCCCATGTCACAGGGTCTTCCATTTAAGTTGTATGAGTACAAACAGATTTGTAGACTGGTACTGATGAGTTCAAATAGTAATATCAGTTGAATGTACCTTGTTAATGTCATGGCCATTGTGACATCCCCTCTCTGGGCCAGTAATCAAGGAGCCTGAAACCTCACCACTGGCACTCGAAAGGAACGTTCACTTGGAACAAAAATGGATACACTCAGTATTTCCAGATGCAGCTCTCTGCATCAAGCACAATTTCTTTTAAGAGAACACAGTCAGACCAGGGGCTGGGACCTCTGTCTCTCTCTCTCTCTCTCTCTCTCTCTCTCTCTCTCTCTCTCCTCCAGATCCCCAGTAAGACTCCCCACTGGCACAGCTGTAGGGTTGGATCCTCAGCTGAGTGCCCAAGTCAAGTCCTCCAGCACCCTCTCTATGAAACCAGTGCTTCGTCTCCCTGCTCCAAGTAGCTGACACACACACTTTGATATTTGATTTGCGCACGTACACACACACACACACACACACACACACACACACACACACACACACACACACACACACACACACACACACACACACACACACACACACACACACACACACACACACACACACACACACACACACACACACACGTGGGAAAGACTGGCACAGATATAATAGCTATGCCACCTTCCTCCCAGATTATAAGGTGATTACACTGCCACCAGACACCGCAAAGCTAGCTATTCTAAGGCTCTTACACCCAATTATACTGAATGAAATTAATATTAATAGAAATTATAGTGTTTGGCCAATGCAGTAAGGCTTCCAGGACTGGTCACAGAGTCACCAAATAAAAATAAGTCCTGGCAGAGTTTAAAATATTCTCTAAATGACCAGCCACAAAAAAAGTTTAAAAATATTTAATAATAAATAATAAACAAACATGAAAATACTAAATATCTAATTACAATAAACACCAGAGTTTCATTTCCAGGAAATATTAAAAGTAACACAGGTGGACAGGTTCACACAGTTACAGAAAAACAATATTTGACTAATCACACTATATTTTTCTGACTGATCTAAAGAAGTATTATTCACTGGTTACTTACTAGAGCAAGGCAACATGTAGTAGGTGAGAGATCCTTCTTTATCAGGTTACAAAAACAGAGTACTATGAGACTTCAGTCTCACCTAGTATTAAAATACACCATTTCAGTCATGGATTACAGAATGACATCATATACATTTGGTCATCTAACTTCTGGTTCTCATGCTACCCCCTTGGCTAGAAGCTGTCAGGATTTAGCACACATGTTTCAATAAAAATACACAGAAAGCCTTCCTGAGATCTGTTGCAGCTCCTGAAAATCATAAAACAATTTCAAACCTCCCAGAGTTGTAATTAGTTCACCCCAAAGACAATGCAGAAAGTTTCCTAGTGCAGACTTTTTGCCTCCGGATGCATTGAGAACTTTAAGATACAATCTTTATGGCCTAAGCCAGGTAATTTAATTTCAGAACATTTTTCAAAGTTAACTGCAGCTGGACTGTGATTAACCTCTTCTCTTCCAGTATCCTTTGTTACAATATATACATTTCCACAGTTACAATAATACATGTATATTTCTTTTTCTGTCCAGCATGGCACACTGTTGGTACATTTTTCACTACAAGCAGCCTTACAAATACATTTTTCAATGCAAGCATCTATACAAATGAGGTTGATATGCAAATGACATATAATTCTTTACAAAATTCCAGCTAGCTGTCATGGTAGATATTACACACCCACTGCCCTACTTCCCCTGGCATAGCTGGCAATACCTCACATCATCAAAAACACTTCTGTGCGCCAAAGAGAAAGATTTATTGAGCAAAGCTTTTGGGTTAACCACCCTTCATCAGTACATAACATTGAAATCATTCTAGAATCATTTAAATAGGGAACACTGTTAAAACACATCATTCAGCCAGCCTAACAAAAACACCTTCCAATTATATACTAAAATACTGCTTATTCACATAACAATTAAGACACTAATATATTTTATATGTTCCCTATTTAAATGATTCTAGAATGATTTCAATGTTATGTACTGATGAAGGGTGGTTAACCCGAAAGCTTTGCTCAATAAATCTTTTTGGAGTACTTGGAGTGATAGACCAGACTTTGTTTGTTTTAAATACCTCACATCATCACAGTTATCATATACACTGAACAGCAAATTCTCACTGATGCACACATAAATGCAATACTCAATAACAATACTGCATACAACAGCGATCTTCAAGTTAACAATGCATGGGTGTTACTCCACTGTAATACAGTTGTCATTATTGCCCAACATCTTCCTGTTCAATGCCTCTAATATCAGCTTTATGATTTCTAATCTGCACAATTCCTTCACATATGACTTGTCAGACAGATGAGAGTATAAGTCCCTTTGTGCCATCATCTGTGACAGCATTTATGTGGAATATAGCTGCTAGTCCATCATGAGTTCCAGTCCAGTAATGTGTACCTAGCATCACTCCTAAATACATATACATGTATATATATATATATATATATATATATATATATATATATATATATATATATATATATATGATAATTCATGTGAAGTAGCACATGTATCACTTCACAGGCATGGACATAAAACAACAAATTGCTCTTCATACTGTTCCTGTTGCACAGTACTTGGAAGTAAGCAGCAATGCTAACTGAAGATAAGTGGCAAAAACTGATTAGAATTTGCAAAGTAAAACAACAGTGATATTTTATTTGCTTCACAGGTGTGAGTTTTCTGAAGAAGTCCTGCATTCAAACAGGATGAAAAATGTTATTTTTATTGTTAAGCATTTAAAGCGTTCAATTAAATTTTTTTAAAACGCTTTGCAGTGCATCTTTTGCTTTCATTCGTTTGGAGATAATAGTGATTTTGGAAATTGAGAGGTATACCCGTGTATAATTCAAAATGTCTTAAATGACAGTATTGTCCTACAACAGTTTTTCATTTAAAGACTTGTTTTAAATGCAACTTGTAACATAAATTCTTGATTTACTTATCTGATGCTGTTGGGGGCATATGAGCTTGCTTATGAATCTCTGGTTTGTAATGCACAACATACACACATATGGCCATGCACTTGCTTAACAAGATTTGGCCACTAGCCTGTGCTGTGGGCTTGAGATGAGGCTTCTTGTTGTGTTGTATGCCTTGGTATTTGGTTAGCAATGCTGCTTGTGTGCTAACACAATTGTGCTAGCCTGGACATGACATGGACACAACATTAATAAATCCCTGGGTACATATTTATTCCAGATGAAAATATTGTTGATCTGTTAAGTTATTTCTCAAAACACCATTCCATTAGCTTTGGCATTATTTCAAAGTGTACCAGAATGTAATAGTTTGCTTTTCAATAACGGTTTTCACCATAACATCATCTTTTTTTTGCTTTGTTTTGGTCGTTTACCTGAGTCATTCAGAAGACCATCAGAATAATTACCTATTGTTATTTCTGCTATGCAGCTGACATGTATCACTTCAGGCATTCACTCCTAAAATTATACAGGCCCTTAACTGGAGGCTGAAACTTTATGTACAGGCAACTTAAAGAGTTTATACTCATGATAGATCACTGTGAAAAACATGCACTTTTGGACTCATGTAATCCAGAGTTATACAACATGAGCACATGCTTGTTGATATACTATTTGGTTTTAGTGACCAAAGAGATACACAACAATACCATGCTGTGAAAAGTGTGCTCTCATGCAGGAGGTAAAGAAGATATGTCACGTTCAAACTTTTTGATTCAAATAATTATTCTTCACACAATGTTTAAATAATTATAGACAGCACTGCACATGGATATATATATATATATATATATATATATATATATATATATATATATATATATATATATATTTTAAATAAAACTTTAATCACCTTTCGTGACATTTCAAGATATATTTCTTACATTGTAGCTTTTGGTGTACTCAGCCAATGGAAGTTATTCATTTATTCATTTCAATTTGTCTTTTGCCAAATGTAATGTGATCTTCATTCCATGCAACAGATTTCACTGAGTAACCGTCAGTCATTGAGTTTTGATCCACCCAAATGACTGCTTTATGTAACCCGACGAGAAGAAAGAAAAGAAGTGTGTGAGGGAGGAGAGGCAGGATAGCTGTGAAGTGTTATATTTCCAAAACATGTTTGTTCATGTTGCGATCTGTCATTGTTTTGTACCATCATTTTACAAACAGCATTTTAAAGTTTGTAGTTTTCTAAACTGTTCAAATTACTCTTCTTTTATTCCAGAATGCTTTAGCCTGTTGTACACTGCAGTTTACCGCATTAGTGCATGAAATCTGGGGAAAGGCAGGTTTTAATAATTTCTCTTATAAACATTGTTAACAGGGATGCAACAACTTACACAGAACTTTCTAAAACAACCTACTGCAGAGAAGTAATAAATTAGGATATGATCTCGTCATAGGCGGTGTTGTGCTCATTTTTAACAAAGGCTATATTCATTCATACAGATACTGCTGATAACCTTCCTCCATATGTATGATTTCTGAAGAGTCGCAGAACTTATTTTGTGGTGTCGTTAGGTAGTGTATTACTCATAGGAACTTAGGCTGGCACATATCTACACAGGTCTCACCTGTGTAATAGTGCCATCTGCCCTTATTATATGGTAATAATGCCATGTAAGTATAAAGCTGTGGTAGTGTGCCATGTCCACCATTATAGATTGCATACATCACCGTCAGTATGCATCGATTGCTACACTGTTTGTTGGCTTTCATTCCTTACCTGTGTTACACATATCATATCCCTGTACATTTTACCTTCTATTGCACTAATTCTAACTATAAGACTAATTGTACATTCACACCTTTTCTGAATACCTGCCGTTGTGGCATATAATAGTCATGTAGAATAGTATAATAGTCACGACCATTAATTATTATTTTTGAGAGTAATGATTTTGAAAACAAGTAAGTGCATATTTTGCCTGATATTACATTGTCTATTCCCCTGACATGCATATGGCAGCCACTTCCCTCTTGAGTACTCTGTTAGCATGTCTTCCTGATATCCTATCCTTATAACTGTATATTTACACTGTCAAGAGTTCAAACCCAGCTATTTTCATTTTTAGTGCCTGATCTTAGGTTAATTGTTCTGTTTTATTGCAGTCAGCCTGTACATCTCAGAAATGTCACTGGTTGCATTCTTATGAGCATTTGCACTACAACATGTGCAGTATTGTTTTGCATATCCCTGCAGTCACTAATGACAGATCTTTTCAGTGTCTGACTTCAAAGCCTTCAGAATGTGCATGCTACTGCAACAACTGTTATTCTAGCTTTCATTTTTATTTTTATTTATTTTATTTTACATTTGTTGACCGGGCTAGTCTAACTGGAGATATTTCCATTTTCAGTAGAGGCCCAGGGAGAAAGCTCCACAGAGAATACAATAAAGGAAAACATACTTGTGTTTTAAAGAAAGTTTGAAGAGACAGAAACTAACAACTCTACAGTTACTCATTATTACTAAGTGAATTAATTACTGACTCACACAGTTACAGTCCCAAAAAAAAATACTTATATAAATATAAAATACTAAGTATGATAAAGATGACTAAATGAAATAATTACTACCACACACAGTTAAAGTCAAAGACATCATATAAAGTTAAAAAAATACTTTGTAAGATAATGATAAAGGTAGGAAGTAAGAGAAAAGAGAGCTAAGAATAAGGGAAATTAGAAGTGGTTAGTTGTGGAAAGGAGAGCAAGTAAGATAGTCAGCAAGCAAAGAGAGCAAGTAAGACAGTCAGTAAGCAAAGAAGTAATTAGGAAGACAAGTGGCAGAAGAAGAGGAAAGCCAAGTGGATGATGGAGTAAGTAAGAAGTAGGAGATAGTAATGAAGTAGAGTATAAGTAGTGGAAAGATTAATCAGGTTTACTACAGGTGCACAGCCAGTGATTTTGGAAGTGCAGTTTAATGTTTTGTTTGAAAAGAGGTAATGATGTAATCTTTGTTATGTTGCTAGGAAGTAAATTCCATTTTGTACCTACTGAATTGGTGAAAAGGGAGTCACCAGCAGTGTTATTTGATTTTATAGAACTAGCCAATAGTTTACTGGAGGAGCGGAGAGAGTTAAGATTATTATAGGGGATTATGAGTTGAGGGAGTATAGGGGTGTTCATTGGTTGGTACAGAATTTTATGGGCAATAGTGAGTTGTTGGATTGCAAGATAGTTTTGAAATTCTGGCCAGCCTAGTGGTTTCAGGTTGAGACAGTGATGTGTTCTGTAGGGGTTCCCTGTAGCGAAGCGAGCAATGTTATTATAGCAGGTAGCCAATTTGGTAAGGTTGTTTTTCTTGAGGTTGGTGAAAATGTCATAATGTATAGGATCACTACTTACAAGTTGCTAAGTTTGTACCTGTGTCTCCTCATTATTTGTGGGTTTGTCTAGTATTCTTGCACTGAGAAATTGAGAGGTATACCCGTGTATAATTCAAAATGTCTTAAATTACAGTAATGTCCTACAACAGTTTTTCATTTAAAGACTTGTTTTAAATGCAACTTGTAATGGCAGTAATGTTCAACATCTCCAAGATTTCACTCAAACAAGGACACAACTTCATCCTTCATTATCTGCTTTGTGCTAGGATTTCTGTAGTTCATAAATTCTTGATTTACTTATCTGATGCTGTTGGGGGGCATATGAGCTTGCTTATGAATCTCTGGTTTGTAATGCACACTCTTCTTTACAACATACACACACACATGGCCATGCACTTGCTTAACAAGATTTGGCCACTAGCCTGTGCTGTGGGCTTGAGATGAGGCTCCTTGTTGTGTTGTATGCCTTGGTATTTGATTAGCAATGCTGCTTGTGTGCTAACACAATTGTGCTAGCCTGGACATGACATGGACACAACATTAATAAATCCCTGGG
Organism: Protopterus annectens; assembly: GCF_019279795.1. Classification (NCBI taxonomy): domain Eukaryota; kingdom Metazoa; phylum Chordata; order Ceratodontiformes; family Protopteridae; genus Protopterus; species Protopterus annectens. Next base: position 223,300,473 of record NC_056727.1, read on the forward strand.
TACATATTTATTCCAGATGAAAATATTGTTGATCTGTTAAGTTATTTCTCAAAACACCATTCCATTAGCTTTGGCATTATTTCAAAGTGTACCAGAATGTAATAGTTTGCTTTTCAATGTAACGGTTTTCACCATAACATCATCTCTTTTTTGATTTGTTTTGGTCGTTTACCTGAGTCATTCAGAAGACCATCAGAATAATTACCTATTGTTATTTCTGCTATGCAGCTGACAGACTGTATGACTTCAGGTTCATTCACTCCTAAAATTATACAGGCCCTTAACTGGAGGCTGAAACTTTATGTACAGGCAACTTAAAGAGTTTATACTCATGATAGATCACTGTGAAAAACATGTACTTCTTTGGACTCATGTAATCCAGAGTTATACAAGCTCATGAGCACATGCTTGTTGATATAAGCTATTTGGTTTTAGTGACCAAAGAGATACACAACAATACCATGCTGTGAAAAGTGTGCTCTCATGCAGGAGGTAAAGAAGATATGTCACGTTCAAACTTTTTGATTCAAATAATTATTCTTCACACAATGTTTAAATAATTATAGACAGCACTGCACATGGATATATATATATATATATATATATATATATATATATATATATATTTTTTTTAAATAAAACTTTAATCACCTTTCGTGACATTTCAAGATATATTTCTTACATTGTAGCTTTTGGTGTACTCAGCCAATGGAAGTTATTCATTTATTCATTTTATGTTATATACTTGGCACCTTCTGATTAGTTTTTGTTTTTATTTCCAATTTCCTGATTTCGTGCACAGTCAAATAATCACTCAGAATAAAAGACAATGGTTAAAGGACAGACTATGTTCTTCAAGACTCCTGCAAAAGTGGAGACCATTATATGTCTTTTTTTTTTTTTTTTTTTGCCAAAATGTAATGTGATCTTCATTCCATGCAACAGATTTCTCTACTGAGTAACCGTCAGTCATAGCCTGGGCGGAAGCTGAGACAAACACAGAAAGAGAAGCCGAGTTTTTCAGGATCTGATCCAAGTGTCCCCAAATGACTGCTGAGAGTAGAACATATAGCTTAACTGTCTGTTATGTAACTTGACAGAGAATAAAGAAGTGTAAAAGTGCAGGAGGAGAAGCAGGATATAGCTGTGAAGTGTTATATTTCCAAAACATGCCTTGGTCAAGCTAGTAAGGGTGTTTTTTTCATGTTGCAGATCTGTCATTGTTTTGTACCATCATTTTCACACAACAGCATTTTAAAAAGTTTTTAATCGCCTCCTGTTTTCTAAACTTTCAAATTACTCTTTCTTTTTATTCCAGAATTATGGATATCCCCTTAATGCTTTAGCCTGTTGTACACTGCAGTTTACCGCATACTTCTTAGTGCATGAAATCTGGGCAAAGACAAAAATAATGAGGTGGAAAGGTCAAAAACCAGGGACAGATTTTAATAATTTCTCTTATAAACATAAACATTTGTTAAATGATATCTTTTGCAGCATGCATTTTCTGAAGGATATGAAGTCTGAAACTCAGATGTCTGTCAGTATTTAGTGACCTTGACCCCAGTGATTTTTCCCCAAAAAACACAAATATTATGAGGATATTAAAAAGATATGAGGCAAAAATCTAGACATTCTGCAAAAACACAGACAGTTGAGAGGTATGGTCAGCATTATTTGAACTTAACTGAAATGTAAGAACCTTAAGATGGAGGCTGGAGCTTATCTTCCTAACAATTTCCTAACAGGGATGCAACAACTTACACAGAACTTTCTAAAACAGCCTACTGCAGAGAAGTAATATGAAATGTGTTGCCCTCCTGTTTTAATACTTTTTTAATCTGCCAGGCTCTGGAACATATAAAATATAGTTTTAATGCATGGCAATAACATGGAGGAGGACAGCAGGAATTAGTCTGCTCTCTTCATGTGAGTCCTGTAAATGCTCCAACATTTTGTAGAAATGGCTGAAATGTATACATGGTCTTTTTATGACGTTATGTTGCTTAGATCTCTGTCCTCTCCATAAATGCAGAATTAGATTATAACAGTAATTTGGATAAAGTTGCAATCAAACAATTCTTTCTCAAGTGTATTTTAAAATCTACAGAAATCACTTGCAATGAATGCCTTAAACTGTATCTTTCTGTTGGAATTCTTTTGAGATGTGACAAGATCCACGAATGATCCTGTGATATTCTGAATGTGAAGAGAAAGTACATCCAAATTAGACTTGTCAGTGAAACTACAGAGAGAAAACTATACCTAAGTAGTAACATAAAATGGTTCTGACTGGCAGCTTGTTCACACAGAGGACCCACCGACTTCATCTTATTTTTCTTTCAGACTAACATTTGCAACATCTTACACTTATGAAAAAAGAGTTACTGCAGAGAATGCAGCACAATGATGAGGCAGTTCATAGGTTCATAGGTTGTTACTAGGCTATCGGCCCTAGGGCCTATACAAGCCTAGCCATAACAATTCCCTGGATATTTCTTCCCACAATATTTACTTCTCTGAACCTCTGTCTAGCAGGGTGACTGACATGATCCCCGGGGTGAATTTCCTATCTCCCATCCAATCATCAAGGTTCCTTTTGAAGAGGGCCAAGGAGGCGCTCTGCTTGACATGTATGGGCAGTCTATTCCAGAGTATGGGGAGTCTCTGGGTCAGGAACCTATCCCTCCAGCATGTTTTGTTCATTGTGATGACAAGGTTTAGATCCCTGGAGCATGTGGCTCTGAGGGATTGGGATTTCTTTAAGTGGAGCATGTCCAACAGCTCAGGGTTTGACATGGCCTTGTATGTTAAGCAGAGATCGCCTCTGAGTAGATGATATGCCACAGAGTATAGCTGGAGTTTTTTTAGACAGTCAGCATATGGCATCTGCTTTAGGCCTGTGATTCTTTTAGTGAGGAATTTATGTGGCCTTTCCAGCTGTTGCAGATGTCTTGTGAGGTACATACCAAATGGGGCATTATACTCTATATATTGGGTCTAATGAGGGATGAGTACAGTGGGACAATGACCTCCTTTCTTCTGGATGAAAAGCCCTTAGTGATGAGGTGTGCCACATAGAAGGATTGTGGCGATGTGGTTATTGAAAGTGAGACCACTGTCCACCTGTGTCCCTATGTCTCTCATCACACTTTCGATGTTTAGTTTACTGCCACCTATGTGGTAATTCATGGGTACATGTTTTTTTTCAAAGGGGATAACTATACATTTCTAGGCATTAAGCTTGAGCCCATGGCTCTGGCACCAGGCATGTGTTTCTGTAAGGCCCTTTTGTAGAATATCCACATCATTTGGGGATTCAATAATGGCTCCCAGTTTGCAGTCATCTGTGAACTTTGTTAGCCAGAGTCCCTTAGTGTTGGCCTGTACTTCAGAGAAGTAGATGCCGAACAAGAGTGGTCCCAGGACTGAACCTTGAGGTACTCCACTTCTCACTTGTCTGGAGCTGGATTTGGAGTCGGCTACTTTTACAGTCTGGGTTCTGTCAGTAAGCCAGTTGGCAACCCATCGAGTGACATAGGGATTTATGCCCAGCTTAGTAAGTTTATCTAAGATTCCAGAGTGGGCGATGGTGTTGAAGGCCTTGGTGAGGTCCAGATAGGCTGTGTGGACCACCTTACCCTCGTCCACAGCTCTAGAGACTGATTTGAAGAAGTCAATCAGGTTCAGGAGACAAGATCGGCCCTTCACAAACCCAAACTGGGTGGAGTCCAGTGTTTGAAGGTTGCCAATGTCTTTGTTTATAAGTTCCATGATAATGCGTTCCATGCCCTTGCAAATCAGGCTCGTCAGACTGATGGGACAGTAGTTCCTGGGATCCAAGGTGGATCCCCCCTTTTGGAGTGGGATAACTGTAGCTGTGCGCCACTCAGTGGGAATGAAGCCTGAGGTGAGGCTATGATTAAACATGACACTTAGGTGAGGTGCCAGTTCATTTTGAAGATCATGTAGTACACAGCCTGGGATGTCATCTGGTCCCATGGATGCTGTATTCTTTGCTTTGGAGAGTGCGGTTTCTACCTGTGTGGCCGTGATTACCGGAATTTAGCAATCTTTTGGTATTGAGATGGGCCCTTTAGGGAGTGAGAGGGGGGTGAAGTTGGGACTAAATCGATCTGCCAGGATATTGGCAATATCCTTGGGATCAGTATATTTAATGCCATTCTGTTGAAGCTCAGAGCAGATCTGAGCATTGCCATTTAGATTCTTGACATAACTATAGAATGTTTTGTTGTTGTCTTTGGAATCTCTGGCAATTTTATTTTCGTAACTAGCTTTTGAGGATTTTATGAGGGATCTCAGCTTCTTACTGAGGCTGGTGAGGGAGTTTTTTGCATCCTGGGATTTTCCTCTTTTCTGCAACAGTTTCTTCCTTCTGTTGTATAGTTTGTTTATAGCAGGGGACCGCCAGATTGGCTTCCTTTTTTTGGAGGAGAGCATCTTGGTTTTATTTGGGATGGCACGATTCATGCACAAGTGGATGTGCTCGTACATTGCCTTAGTGTAGGATTCTGCAGTCGAACTTTCAGATCCCATCTGCATGGGTGTCATGAAGTTTGTCACTTTTGACTTCAGTAGCGTGAAGTTGGCTTTGGAGAAGTTTTTTAAGGAGGTTTCCTTACTGGGGGGTGGGGGTGGGATGTGGATGTCAAGGGTGATTTGCTTATGGTCAGAGTGACCACTGGTGTGGAGCATCTATCTCCCATGTTGGTAATGACCAGGTCTAGGATATTGGAGCCCCTGGTGGGACAATGGATTAGTTGATCCAGGGCGTTGGAATTTATGAATGCCAAGAACCATTGGGAGAAGGAGTTGGTACCTGAGTAGTTTTCCCAGTTAATGGCAGGGTAGTTGAAATCACCCAGTATTAGGGTGCTTGGTTGTATCTTAATATTTTCCAGTATGTTTAGAAAGGTGTAGTGAAAATCTTGGGGCATGGTGGGGGATCTGTAGCAAGCTACAATTTAGATTGCAGTCTTACCTAGTGTTAGTTGCACCTGGTGAATTTCAGATGCATTGTGTTGGGCAACTAGCCTGGAGATGTGAATATCCTTGGAGAATATGGACACTCCTCCACCTTTAGTGTTTCAGTCTTGGTTTTGTGGCCGAAAAGTGTGGTAAGAGTTGTGGCCTGGTATTGCAGGGGTGCTCTCTGGAGCCTTGAACCAGGTCTCAGTTACTGCACAGATATCAATGTTCTCTATTTTTAGGAGTGCCTCGAGAGAGTGCATTTTGAGGTTTAGACTTCTAGCATTAAGTAGCATTACCTTCAGATTTTGCATGCTTGTATCTGTTACGGTGGTGGTTTTGTCCTATGAACCTTGCCTAAAAAAGGCACTATAGGGGTGGCAAGTGCTTTAGCCAGTAACCTGAATCCCAGGGGTGACAGCTGCAGACCATCTCTGGCAAAGCATCGTGGTTTGTCGATCATATCTTCCAAGGCAGACAGATACTGGATCCCCTTTGAATGACACCAGAAGCTTAGCCAATTGTTGAAGTCAATCATTTTGTCCTTATACTGTGGTCTCATTCTGGGCGAAGGCAGGATGCTACTCAGGGCTAGGGTCATACCTGTCTGGGCCACATGACCCGAGAGCTCTTCCATGTCTCTTTTTATGTAGTTCAGGGAGGTACGTCTCAAGTCATTCACTCCAGCATGGACAATGACAGAGTTGTATTTGTACTTGTTGTGGAGTGACTTGAGTGCATGCTTTATGTGGCAGATCCTGGCACCCGACAGGCAGCTGACTGTAATTTTCTCCTTGTTCAGCCTGGGGAGTGGGACATCAGTGTGCCTGACTATAGAGTCACCTATGACTAAAGTGTTGGGTACGTTGTCTTGCCTTAGGGGCTGTTGTTGGGAGGCCACTGGTGTTGTGAGCTATGTGTCACTTTGGTTGTAACTAGTGTTTGTTTGTGTTTCAGCTTCGGAGGTCCTTGTTCCTTGGGCAGGTTAATGTTAAGGGCCTCCGCATATGTGGGTTTAATGTTGCTATGTGTGGATGTTGATGGTGTGGGTTTTGAAGGGCTATGAGTTGCTTGAGGTGTAGTGCAGGTGTTAACCTTCTCCTCTTGACTGTCTAGCACAATCTTGGCCGGAGAGAGCTTTGCTTCCAGTTTGGCTATGTAAGTGCATCTCTCGCAGGTTGTAGTGTTGGGTGGTAGGAGGAGAGGTTTGTCTGTGTACATGAGGAAATTGCTGCATTGCTCCAGTATGCCCAGATTCACCAGTTGGACAGGAGAAATCACCGGAAGCTGACCCTTGGACATGCCTGTTTAGGTGCTTTTTTTGTAAAGGTTAAGAGCTGTTTTCCCTTACCTTTGCAAGGTACTTTGCAATTATAGGCTGTTTAGTGCCTACGATTAATTTATCCTTATTGACAAGGAGAGTTGAGTGCTTGTATCAGTTTCAGGCTTCCTAGTGCTTTCCAGCAGGTTCTAGAGCAAGTGCTAGTCACAGGGGTTCAGATTTTAGTGCTACTGCTGAGAAACCAGCTAGTTCTAATGGAAAATTTGAAGAGCAGACTTTCTGGCACCTGGAATAGTTTAACTGTAGCCTCGCGGTGCTGCATGATGTGAAAAATGTGCAAACACACATGTTTTTAAGCCAAAAAGCTGAAAGGGATAGAAATCAGGCCAAAAAGGCAAATAAAATTACAGTTTCAGAGTGGGAAACCACTCCTTTAGTGTTAGATAGGCAGTACAATGCTCACCATTTTGATCCCTACCTGCTGTGTATCAGTTAAAGATTGTAAATGTGGTGTTATCTGCTGATAAACGAGATCTTTTGTGACAACTACAGTTTGAAATTAACATTCAGGTGTTTGTGAAGTGATGTTTCAGTGAATCTCTTTTCAATATCTATCTATCTATCTATCTATCTATCTATCTATCTATCTATCTCAAATAAGACTGTATATATATATATATATATATATATATATATATATATATATATATATATATATATATATATACACACACACACACACACACACACACACACACACACACACATAATGACTGATGCAAAATACTGACAAAACTGAACTTATACTGTTGGTATATATAATTAGTAGAGGGTGTGGGAGGTGCGGGGGGGGGTACACATCGAACAATGTGTTTTGAAGTTGTCAGATCTTTCAGTGGTTCTCTGAGGCACTCCTCAGTATGGAGAAAATCGATATATGTGCAGTAACAGAAACCTGGTTTAAGGCTCCAGAGAGCCCCCCCAGCACTACCAGGCTACAACTCATACCATACATTTCGGTCACAGAACCCAAACCGAAATACAAAAGGCAGGGGCATATCCATATTCATCAAGAATACCCACACCTCCAGGTTAGTGGCACAGCACAATGCTTCAGAGATCATCCACATGCAACTAACAACGGGCAAAACTGCAATTCAAATTGTAGCTTGCTATAGATCACCCACCATGTCCCAGGACCCCCATTCTGCATTTCTGGAAACACTGGGAAACATAAAGGTCTTACCAAACTCCCTAATATTGGGTATTTTCAATTACCCAAACATTAACTGGGAGAACTACTCAAGTACTAACTCCCTTGCCCAACATTTCCTAGAATTTATAAACACAAACACCCTGGTTCAACTGGTCAACACTCCCACCAGAGGTGACAACATATTGGACCAGGTCATCACCAACATGGGCAACTGGTGTTCCATACTGGAGGTCAACCCCTCCTGGTTAGATTTGACCATAAACAAATCACTTTGGATATTCACATTCCACCCCCACCCCCAGGCAAGAAAACTACTGTGAAAAACTTTCCAAAAGCAAATTTCATGTTACTTAAGACTGAGGTGTAAAGTTTCAAAGCCCCCATGCTGAAGGATAATGCTGCCATCCCAAGCAAAACCAAGACTCACTCCTCCAAGAAAAGGAAACCAGTCTGGTGGACTCCTGCCATAAACAAGCTATACAATAGAAGGAGGAAACTAGTACAGAAAAAAGTAAAATCCCAAGAAGGGAAGACATCTTTGATAAGTATCAGCAAGAAAATACGATCCCTCATAAAATCATCCAAGGCGAGCTTTGAATGAAAAATTGCCAAGGACTCCAAAGATAACCACAAGGCATTCTTTAGCTATGTCAAGAATCTAAGTGGCAATGCTTGGATCTGCTCAGAGTTAGTGCAGAATGGCACAAAATACACTGAACCGATTGATATCTCCAACATCCTGGCAGACAGGTTCAGCGCAAACTTCACCCCCCTCTCACCCCCAAAAGGGCCCATAACCATACCAGACGAATGTAGAGTCCCTGAAATCACAGACACTCAGGTTAAAACAGCCCTCACCAAAGCCAAAAACACAGCATCAATGGGACCGGATGGTGTCCCAGGCTGCATCCTACATGAGCTCAAAGACGAACTAACCCCTCACCTAAACACACTGTTCAAACTCAGCCTCTCCACAGGCTACGTACCCATAGAGTGGCACACAGCAACAGTTATTCTGCTCCACAAAGGTGGAGCCACAACAGACCCCGGGAACTATCTCTCTATACGCCTGACTAGCTTGGTCTGCAAGGCTATGGAGGGCATCATCATGGAACTCATTAACAGAGACATTGGGAACCTCCAAACACTGGACCCTACCCAGTTTGGCTTTGATAAGGGCAGATCATGTCTCCTAAACCTGGTGGACTTCTTTGAGACAGTTACCAAGGCTATAGATGAGGGAAAGGTGGTACACACAGCCTACCTAGACCTCGCTAAGGTCTTTGACACTATTCCCCTTTCTGGTATTATATACAAGCTCACCAGCCTGAACATAAACCCCTACATCACAAGATGGGTTGCCAACTGGCTCACGGACAGAACCCACATGGTGAGAGTTGCAGGAGCTAGGTCTGACTCTAAACCGGTTACAAGAGGCATTCCCCAGGGCTCAGTCCTAGGACCCCTCCTGTTCGGCATATACTTCTCAGAGGTACAGGCAAGCACAGGAGGACTATGGCTGACCAAGTTCGCAGACAACTGCAAACTAGGGGCTATAATTGACTCTCCGGCTGACACAGACATCCTCCAAAAGGGTCTCACTGAGACGGATACCTTGTGTCAAAATCATGGCCTCAAGCTAAATGCCAAAAAGTGCATAGTCATCCCCTTTGGAAAAAACAAAGTACCCGCAAACTACCAAATAGGTGGTAGTCCCCTAAATACGGAAGACGTAATAAGGGATCTGGGGACCCAAGTAGATAGTAATCTCACCTTTGATAATCATATTGCCAAAGTGGTTAGAAAATCCTTCTACGTGGCCCACCTAATTACAAAAGGGTTTGCATCCAGATCAAAACAGGTCATTGTGCCCCTCTACTCATCACTCATCAGACCCATCATAGAGTACAACACCCCATTTGGGATGTACCTTACAAGACACCTGCAACAGCTGGAAAGACAACAGAAGTACCTCACCTAGAGGATCACTGGCCTCAAACAGATGCTCTATGCAGCTCGTCTGAAGAAACTCCAGCTGTACTCGGTTGCATACCGCCTACTCAGAGGTGATCTCTGCCTGACATACAAAGCCATGTCCAACCCAGAATTGATGGACATTTTCCACCTAAAGAAAACCATATCCCCTCAAGCCACATGCTCTAGGGATCTAAACCTCACCACAACAATAAACAGGACGTGCTGGAGGGATAGATTCCTGTCCCAGAGACTTCCCATACTTTGGAACAAGATCCCAATCTACATTAGGCAGAGCTCCTTGCTAACACTCTTCAACAGAAGCCTTGACGAGTGGAGGGGAAACAGAAAGTTTACCCTGGGGATCACTTCAGTGGCTCTGCTGGACAGAGGCACAGGGAACTAATCTAAGGGGGTGGCGAAAGCCAACACATTCTGGCTAGGCTTATAAATGCCTTCGGGCAGATAGCCTAGTACCTACCTATGAACCTATGAATCTATGTGCTTAGATCATGTTACATTTTGCAGGCACCCCTGCACCCCATGCCCCTTGCTAATTATATATAAAGTTCAATTTTGTCAGTATTTTTGTGTTTCAGTCTTTTTCATGTCAGCTGTTTTCATTTTCAGTCTTTTCCTGCCAATTTTTTTACTGTCGGTCTTATGTTGTTTTAGTTATTTTAGTTACACCTGTGTGTGTGTGTGTGTGTATATATATATATATATATATATATATATATATATATATATATATATATATGTGTGTGTGTGTGTGTGTGTGTGTGTGTGTGTGTGTGTGTGTGTGTGTGTGTGTATATTTACTTACATATAAACACTACAACACTGACAGTCAAAACATTGATGCAATGTAATTGAAGAAAAACATATATTGATATAAAACTGCACATGTTCAGAGACTTTACCTTGCTGCATACAACAAAAAACATATCTCCTTCACCCCCATATATCGGGGCTGAACCCCTGCTAATTAAATATAGGTTCATAGGTGTTTGCTAGGCTAACGACCACAAGGGCATTTTTAAGCCTAGCCATGCATCCCAAATCTCTGACAAGTTTTCATACCCTTGATAAGTTTTAGCAGGGGTTTGGGAGATGAAACATTTATAAGCAAGGTCCTGGGAGATGAATCATGTACAGGTTGCTTGTGTCCATTAGAGGCATAGGTACTAGAACAGGGATGAATTTCCTGTTCCCCGTCCAATTGTCTAAGTTGCACTTGAATTGGGTTAGGGAGGAGCTCTGCTTCAAATGAATGGGGATCCTGATCCATAGATGGGGTAGTCTATGGGACATATACCTGTCTCTCCAGCAGGTCCTATTTATATCACAGGCAAGGTTTAAGTCTTTAGAATGGGTATTTCTGGTTCTGTTTGTTTTGTGGATATGCAGAAGGTCCATCAGAGTGGTTTCTGACAATGCCCTGTACACCAGGCATAGATCTCCCCCCAACAGTCTGTAGGAGACAGAATACAGGGATAGGGCCTTGAGGTGGTCTGCAGAGGACATTTTACTTACGTCCTGTATTCTTTTAGTGAGGAACCTCTGTGGACATTGCAATTGTTGGACATGCCTCTTATATCAGCAGTAATGAGGAAAGGACATATGTATCAACCAAAGTGTGTTGACAAAACAAGTGTCAACAATAATGAAAGTCAACCGCCTGCACCTGTCGCCCTTGGGATCCGGATACTGGCTAAGGCTCTTGCTGTCCCTATAGGTTCAAATGACAAATTCACCACCGTAACAGGAACAGGCAAGCAAAAACTGAGGGTGATGCTACTCAATGTTAGAAACAACTCTGATCCAAAACAATACCAAAACAGCAAAATCTTCAGAAGTCAGGAATCAAAAAACAGGAACCAAAGTCAAATCCAAAAGCAAATTCTTTATTCTCCAGCGCCTCGGTGTAACCACCTTTCAAGAGTATACATTCTCACTGAAAGAATGGATATATATATATTCTCATAGCAATTAATTAAGCAATTAATTAAACAATTATGTTCAAAAAAGTTTTAAAGCAGACACCTCCAGTTTATTTCATTATTCAGTCCACAGGGTGTCATTTACACTGTCCCTGTGGATTATATTATATAGGTGAAACTAAAAGAGAGTTTTGTATTAGGTTAGGTGAGCACATTAGAGACATAAGACATAAAAGGGGAAATAAATTTATTGCCACACATTTTAGTGTTTATCATAATAGTGATGCTTCATTTTTAACAGGAACAGTTTTAGAAAGTGTGAAATGTCTTTGTAATGATGAAAATGCTTTGAAATATAATTTACAATATAAGGAAAGTATTTTTATTTTGAAATACAATACAATGACACCCTGTGGACTGAATAATGAAATAAACTGGAGGTGTCTGCTTTAAAACTTTTTTGAACATAATTGTTTAATTAATTGCTTAATTAATTGCTATGAGTATATATATATATATATATATATATATATATATATATATATATATATATATATATATCCATTCTTTCAGTGAGAATGTATACTCTTGAAAGGTGGTTACACCGAGGCGCTGGAGAATAAAGAATTTGCTTTTGGATTTGACTTTGGTTCCTGTTTTTCGATTCCTGACTTCTGAAGATTTTGCTGTTTTGGTATTGTTTTGGATCAGAGTTGTTTCTATCTTAAGGTGTGTGGAGTGGAGTTTGTGTAATTACTCAATGTTAGAAGTCTAAATCTCAAAATGCACTCATTCAAGGCACTCCTTAAAATGGAGAGCATCGATATCTGTGCAGTGACTGAGACCTGGTTCAAGGCTCCAGAGAGCACCCCTGCACTACCAGGCTATAACTCATACCACACTTTCCGGCCATGTAACCTGGACCGGAACACCAAAGGCAGAGGTGTGTCCATATTAATTAAGGATATCCACACCTCCACGCTAGTTGCTCAGCATAATGCATCTGAGGTTATCCAAGAGCAACTAACTCTGGGCAAAACTGCAATCCAAACTGTAGCTTGCTACAGATCCCCCACCATGCCCCAGGATTTCCACTCCTCTTTTCTTGATGTACTGGAAATATTATGGTTCAACCAAACACCCTAATAATGGCCGATTTCAACTACCCCACCATTAACTGGGAAAACTACTCGTGTACCAACTCCTTCACACGACGCTTTCTGGAATTCATAAACTCCAATGCCCTGGATCAACTTATCCACACCTCCACTAGGGGCAACAATATCCTAGACCTAGTCATTACCAACATGAGTGACCAGTGTTCCACACCTGAAGTCAACTCCTCGTTGGTCCGATCTGACCATAAGCTAATCACCCTTGATATCCACATCTCGCCCCCACCCCCCATTAAGGAAACCATGGTAAAAAATTTCTCCAAAGCCAACTTCATGCTTCTTAAGACAGAAGTGGTGAACTTCATGACACCCATGCATATGGACAATACAGTTACGACTGATGAATCCTACACAACTGCACTCTATAAGCACTTACACGAGTGCATGGATCGTGCTATCCCAAACAGGACCAAGATTTCAGAAACTCGAAATTTATATGGTTGAGACCATATGATTGAATTTTTGAAAACTAGAAACTTTTGAATAGAAGTTGTGGTACAGCAAAGATTGGGAACATTTACCCTTTTCTTCACTGTAGTGCGATCTTGGAGTAGGTATATACAATTTGCAGGGGGTGTGGGGAGCCCACATGTGGGGGTGCATGGGGGCTTCCCCCCTCCATAAATGTAAAAAAAAAGTCAATTTTTGGGGGGTTTGTTTGATGTTCAAGTTTTCGGAAACTTGATGGTATAGTCTCGTCCATATGAATTTCAAGTTTCTGAAAATTTGATCATCTGACATATATATATATATATGTAAATATATATATATATATATAGAGAGAGAGAGAGAGAGAGAGAGATGTATAAAATGAGGAATTTCCAGTGAGATTATTTGAAAGTAGAAACATCAAGCAACCTCATCAGCAATGACATTCATTGCAAGTTAAAATAATATAACTATAGTAATCGCAAATGTAAAGTAATAGGATACATTTGTGATCACTCAAAAATAATAAACTACTTTTTTGTATGGGGCTTTGCTTTGCACCCACACTCTCCCCAACATCCCTCCACCTCCTGAAACTAAAATAATCTAATTCCAGAGTCATATAATTGCAAACAAAGGTAAAAATTCCAGAATTTTGTAACAGTCAATCTTCTGAAGTTCAGTGATTACATAATTTGACCAACTATACTACTGATAATTTTTCTGAAAATTTCAGCATGTGAAAAATGCGTGCAATGACAAAATATATAACAGCCACCCACATGTGCTTACGCTTGTGTGTGTGTATGTGTGTGTTTGTATATATATATATATATATATATATATATATATATATATATATATATATTTATAAACATGCATTTAAAACACTCTAAATCAAAGCATAACAAATGCCCAGACATAGCCATAAGCAAAAATAAATATTGTAAAATCATATTGTAATTAAAATGTATCAAGACACACTGCAACACATTAGCTGCAACAAAGCTACCATATGTGAGTGCTGACCTATTCATTGGGGAGGCTAATACTTTTGGAGACACATCAGTTCATTTGACTTGAAGTCAGCAGCAGACTCCTGAAAATTTTGAGACCATGGCTAGAAATAGATAATTCCTCACCACTCAACATCTCCACCAGAGAAAAAGCATCAAGCAATGTTTTTCTTCTTTAGATTATAAAATAACATCACTCAAGCATTAAACATAAACTGACCCTGCAGACTAGCCTATTCTGTTATATAATCCTGTTTGTGTATTGGTGGAATAGACCATACTACTTTGCTATGTGGAGGGGGAGACAATTTTCTTACACATGCATCATATTCTTAGTGATGTGCAAGCATATATAATTTGCTTGATGAAAGTATCTTTTAAAAAGTTACATTCACTGACTGCCATTTCAGTAAAGTCACAACTGAAACGTTATACTACAAATTCATGAACTGACCAAATAAATGAACTGTTTATTATGAATTATCTACTGTCCTTTTTCCATCCATACAATGAATGCCATTAAACATACTTTATGTGTACAACTAACACCTAACCAGACTGTATATAACTTTCTACTCTGTGTATTACTAATCACTAGGAATTGTATAAAAATTTGTATACACTGTTTTATTATTGTAAATATTATCTTGTAAAAATTTTGATCTGTAACTAGAGCTTTTTACCCCGAACCTCCAGTGAAAATGGATTTCTGATCTAGTGGACTTTCCAGGTCAACAAATGTCAATAAATAAATAAATAAATAAATACATTCAGTATTTTGTAACTGCGGTGGTGGTGCTGTGGTAGCGTTGTCGCCTCACAGTAAAACACTGTCCTGTTCGATTCTCAGCTAGAGCGTCTTCTGTGTGGAGACATGCGTGAATAGGCGTACCTTCATTGAAGGTTGTGCATCAGAGCTGGCAACTCGGCACGTAAAAATCTACTGCCAATCATTAGCGGACTGGAGTTCCACTGTGGTGACCCCTAACCGGGAAAAGCCGAAAGACACGACAACAACAACAACATTCAGTATTTTTGCAAACAGCTTTTTCTACCAAGGTCTTTGCTTTCCAAACATCTCATGTAGAATAAGCCCCTTGAAGACGTTATATTTATTATTCTGACACCAAACAGTTACACCTAGGAGAAAAAGAGCAGTTTCTGTGATGAAATAAATTCAAATTTACACGGATGGACTTAAAGAATCTGGGCTTGTGGGGTCTTGCCTGAATCAACCATGTGAATACCACTTTGCGTGTATTCTAACACTTATTATCACAATCTTGAACCACAGGAGGTTGAAATTGAAAATCCTGAGTCATTAATATCAAAAGGCCAAATCTCTGAAAACCACAAAGTCTAGAAATATTGAATACCAAATTTTCCTACCAGCGTGAACCTAGGAATGAATGTTAGCATGGGTCCTTTAAAGGTGGGGGGGGGGCAAATTCAGGAGTTCAGTATTGGAGTCCTCAGCATTTTAGTCATCCAATATTATGGTCTCGGGATTTTGATTTTCAAGATTGTGTGCCTGAAGATTATGATGGTAACCATATATTTTATATATGCATATCACAAGAAATATACAGTCACCCTTGTAAATGAGCACTTTCTACTCATACGTGTTTGAGATGTGGAAAAAAGCCAAAGACCCCAGTGGAAACCCATGGAACACTGTTTATTATATAAGACATGAATGCATCTTCTCAATCACATTTTAGATATACACATTATAAGTTCACAAGTTCATAAGTAAGCACTAGGCAATTAGTCTGCCGACAATTATGTCTAGCCATAAACCCTTATTCAAAAGGTCCTTCCAGACTCAAGGAGGGCAAAACAGGATAGACTAGGGCTAAATTTGAGTCTGCCTATCCAATTATCTAGGTTTGCCTTGAAGGTGACAAGGGTACTACTGTACTTGTCATATTGTAGAAGTTAGTTCCAGAGGTGAGAGATACATTGAACGATAAATCTGTTACACTGTGTCTTATTTATCTGGTGATGAAGGTTTAGCTCCTTTAACCAGTTATCTGAAGGACATTATATTCTGCAAAGGAATAGAAAGGAGGTCAAAGAGGGGTGGATCTTTCATGGCTCAAATGGCTAGGCACAGATCTCCACTGAGGAGTCTATAAGAGACGGAGTACACAGAGAGAGCTGCCAGTCTGTCCTGGTGACTAAGATTGTTGAGGCCACTGATCTTTTTAGTTAAGAATATCTGAGATCTCTGCGGTCTCTCAAGCTGAGTGATATGTTTAGACAAATACATGCCAAAAGGTACATTATATTCAATAATGGGTCTGGTGAGAGTTTGAGTAAAGGCAAATTAAGCCTTCTTTGGATTTAATGGCGATGCCTTTGGTAATTAGATGAGATAGATAGAAAGCTTTCTGAACTATTGTGAACAGATGATGGTCAAATGATAAGGAATTATCCACAAGAGTGCTTAGAACCCTTATGGCAGTATCTTGTTGGAAGGGTATGTCACCTATTTGGTTTTATTTTGTTTACCAGAATGAAGTATGCTACATTTCTTCACTTTTAATTTGAAACCATTGCTCTTGCCGCAGTTGTTAACATAGTCTAATCCATGTTGTGGCAATTATGAGTCAATGGAATGTCAAATAACAACACCCAATTTATAGTCTTCTGTAAACGTAGATAACCATAGGCCAAGAGTGCTGGCCTTAAGGTCTGAGAAATCGATGCTGAATAAGACATGGTCAAACACTGAGCCCTGTAATACACCACTGGTCACTGTTTGTTTTCAGAGGTGGCACATGTGACTCTAACCACGCTGGTTCTGTCACACAGCCAGTCAGCTATTCAATAAAAAAATGTTTTTCCATTCAGATTTACATGTCTGCCAATATCCCTGTATGGGTAATAGTTTCAAATGTCAAACAATTCTATATGTACTGTATACCCACTAGCTACCACTTAAGTTACCTTTTCAAAGAAATTTATGAGGTTACAGAGGTAGGTCCTCCTTTGACAAAGCTAAATTGATGAGGGCCCTGGGTTAAGATATCTTCAATGTCCAGATTAATGAGGTCTGAGATAATATGCTCCATAGCTTTACCTATGAGGCTATTGAGACTAATGGACCTATGATTCACCCTTGTATAATGACATTACAATGACTGTTCTCCAGTATTCAGGAATGTGGCCAGTCATGAGGCATAGATTAAACAGGTTAACCAGGCAATCAGGTATATTATCATGGTCAGTGAGTGAGATGTTCTTAATTTTTGAGAAGGCTGAGAGAACTTGCACCATGGTAAGTAAAGGGGGTGGTTAGGATTGTGGAATCTGTGTAATTGATATAACTGTAGGTGGTTTAAAATTTGCACCAAAATTGTCAACAAGGATATTAACTATTTCCTTTGGGTCAGAGTGTGAAGCACTATTGTGGCCTAGCTCTGTACATTGCTGGGTGATAGTTTTTACATCCTGACATAGTTAAACAAAGATTTGTAGTTATTTTGGTTTTAGTGGCTCTTTCCAGTTCATAGTCAGCTTTTCGCTTCCTAATGGTTCCCCAAATCTAAACCATAGGGGGTTATTTTTAATTATACAATGACTGGCCATTAATATTCCAAAATGAGCATGCTGATTGGTCAGGTCAATCAGTGTGCCTGTTGTAAATCCGAGCATATACCAATGGAAAAAGATCTGGTCGCCCAGACTTTTTTCCATTGGTATATACTATAACTTTTCATTTTTTTAACAAAAATAAATAAATGCAAGCAGAAATCCGGACTCTGGACATACCAGAGAGACAGGACAGAGAAAATACTAGGAAAATCAGGTACATTATTCAAAAGTAAAGACAGGTACTTGATTTTCCTTGTATTTCCTCCATTCTGTCTCTCTCCTACCCCTAAACTGTCCAAAACATTTTTTTTTATTTAAAAAAAAAAAAGAAAAGAAAAAGGAGCAACTCGGGCTTCACCATCATGATTAAACCACACCAGCTGTGGGTAAATCTTAATATACCACACCAACGTCGTCGGGTATTGCTTAAATGTCTCACAATATTTGGTGCAGATAAGGACTGCCGTATCAGTACAGTTATCTAAGTGGAAGTAGAAGTCAGAGATATAGGCAGCGGTTTTAGCAATGGGATCCATCTGTGGAAGATGACAATGGAATTTATATAAGTCGTCAAGTAAATGAAGAATGTTTGATTTGAAGACGTATCTAAATGCAGACATATTTACAGGGGAGGTACCATCAGTTGTAAAGGAAAAGGTCACTAATTTATGGCCCGATTTAACAAGGCAGGATGAGACAAATGGAGATACACAAGATGTGTCCATATTTGTAAGGATTACATCAAGGATACTAGAGCCCCCGCTAGGAAGCTTAACTATCTGTAAAGAAAGTTACAGCATTTATAATGACAAGGAAGTGTTAGGCATGCTGTCCATGGGCAGAACAGGTCAGCCAGTTTATTGATGGATAACTGAGATATCCTAGTAGAAACGTGCTGGGTTTAATGGTGATTTCAGCCAATGTGTTAAGATAGCTATTGTGCTCAGAAAGGGACATAGAGTGTGTTCTATAAGTAGCTATGAAGTGGTAATTAGTCTTATTTATGGTGATTTGGACATTGAGGAGTTAAAATGTGGAGCCATAAAAAAATCTGTCATGAGGTGATGATATCTTTTACAAATTCTGATACTCCTCAACAAGGGGCAGTATATCTGAAGACATGATATGCAATATAAAGATTGCTGTCCAGGACCAAGAAGGAGCAGATGCCCAATTGAAAGCAATCTCTCTTTAGCATTAACAAGCAAATAAAAGCCCTAGTGAAATCCTCTAAAGCCAACTTTCCAGTCCAAATTGGCCATGTCTACTAAAGACAATCATAAGGCCTTCTTCAAATATGTCCGCAATCTCAAAGGAAGCACCCACATCTGTTCAGAACTGGTGGTCAAGAACACCATATACACAAATGCTGCAGATATAGCCAACGTACTGGCTGACAGATTCATCAAAAACTTCACCCCTCTGTCCCTCCCACCAGTAAATCAGGACATTCCCAGTACCTGCCCCCCATCCTCTTATCTCGGGGAACAGGTCGTCACTGCCCTCTCAAAGACAAAAATACAGCCTCCATGGGACCCGATAACATCCCAGACTGCATCCTGCATGAATTCAGGCATGAACTTGCAGCACCATCAGGCACCCTATTCAACCAAAGTCTGAGTACCGGCTTTGTCCCAGCCAAGTGGAGGACAGCTGCTGTCGTCCCTTTGCACAAAGGTGGAGTGATCCACGATTGGGAAAATTAGAGACCCATCAGCCTAACTAGCCTGATCGGCAAGGCCATAGAATGGACTATCATGGACCTCATTAACAGGGGCATTGGCAACCTCCAAATACTCGACCCCACACAGTTTGGCTTTGTCAAGGGGAGGTCATGTCTGTTAAATCTGGTCAACTTCTTTGAGACAGTCACCAAAGCCATGGACGAGGGGAAGATGGTACACACCACCTACTTATATATTAAATATATTTGTACCAGGGAGAGTATTACCCTAAACAATATTTTAAGGACAGAAATAAAGTTTGAAAAGGGTAATTGTCAAACTATTGGTGTGATTTACTTGGCTTTGTGTAAAACCTGCCCTAGTTTTTATGTCGGTAAGACAGAAAGACATTTAAGGGACAGGATTTATGAGCACACTTACCAAATATTTAATAAAAATCTAAATAATGCTTTGTGTAAACATTCTACAAATTGCTCTGGTTTCCTAGGTTTTGAATTTGCCATCTTAGAGAAGGTATTAAAAAATCCCAGAGGGGGTAATTTTAGAAGTTATATAGAAGAGAGAGAGCTAAGATGGCAAATTATGTTGCAAGCAAGTCAAGTCCCTGGACTAAATGAAGTTATTTCTATTAAGCCCTTGTTATATAAAAAAGTGGAACTAATGAAATAATGTGATATAGAAAAATGTACACACATACATATATAAACTGGTTAGACATATTTATTCATTTTTTATAGTTATATCAATTTTCAGGACTTTTTATATTTGGAATGTAATTTTAAAAGAATTTTATTAATATTAATAGGATGAGTCATCAGGTCTTAATGACGTAATTTACTATTTAAGGGGAAAGTTTTGGAGGGAAAAAGTTAGATTCTGATGAAATCCCTGCTTTAGAGGGAAGAAAGCGCTCAATCAACTGTTTTTAAGGTTATATCTGGAGATTTTTAACGTTACCTGGAGATTTTACAATAAAGGAATGGTACTTTGAATCCATATGAAGTAACAGTGCTCTTTTTTGAGTGATTCTATGTAGAAAGCAACTGGGGAGCTCAACATCAAGGAACAGAAATTGACAAGTTTAAGTTTGTCCCTTCACGCTTGACTGAGTATAGTGAAGCCAATAAAAATCCTCAAAGCAGTGAGACAAGGCCATATTTTTGGAAATAATTATAGCAGCAAATGACTTCATAACAGTAATGGTATGCACTGCCGAACTGGAAACAGTTCAACCACAATCCGGTCATAACGGTGACTTGTTGCCAAATGCACATAAGATGGTGACGCAGACCAACAGCTGTGCTCTACAGTCTCATACCAGAAAACACAGACCAGAAAATACTGAATGATACATGACAGGCAAGGGATCACTGGCACAAATGTGTAGTTCATGCACACCAAGCAACAAATCACACAGGGTCCAAGGCTTGCCATCCCATTGTAGACTGAGTTATCCATAGCATTATCCATCCCGGCTAAATTTCCTCCTACTGGTTAGCATGGTAAAACATGTGGGGCCTACATAAACACATACTTAGAAAGTTGCTTTACCATGTAGGCCATTTGCAGGGATGCCACTATGACTGTTGTGCTGAAGGGAAGCCTGTTCAGGAAATAATGTGCCCTAAACAGCAGAGAAATCGCATGGAAAATGACATTCTCCAGGAAATGCTCAAGCCATGTCACCCAGAATGCCTTGTAACATCGTGTACAGCCGCACTGTGCTGAAATTATGCCTACAGTTAGGCAGAAACTGACACACCACTTGCCCAAAAGCAGCAAACTAACATGCCAAAGCCGGCTCAGCACCAGTAAAATGACAGCTATTTGACAATGACCACTGGGAGGGCTGGCATGACAAAGCACATCAGACATTGCAAAAACATAAGAAGAGGAAACTTGTAGTGCACAAAAATAACATAGGACCCTGAGCACAAAATCCGCTGACTATCAGTCTAAGCCAAGAGGCACATATGTCTCAGCACCATACAATAAGACAAAGGGTAGAAGGGCAGCAAGTGCATAGAGCATGTGCAGACTAATGTGTACTGATATAGTGTAGCAAACAAAAGCACAGATGAAACAAGAAGGTCATAAGTCAGATAACAGACATGCATACATGTCAGGTATGTGCTGCACATCAGTACAAGACCACACATCATTAAAGGCTAAGTATTTGGAGTAAGCGTTGTATCCAGATACAGAAGAAATGCTCACCTGTGGAGAAGTAGTCAAGATGAACTAAGCATAGAAACAGCGGAGTATAACTGTCCACAATGCCCACACCTTACTGATATCTCTCACCCTGTAAATGACCACCTGCATCAGGGAAAGGTTTACAAAACAAATTCTATCAGTGATTAATTTACAGGTTCAGAATTATGAGTCAGCCCATAAGCTCCTTGAGATATCTATATCTATATCTATATCTATAGCTATATCTATATCTATATCTATATCTATATCTATATCTATATCTATATCTATATAAGTGTGTGTGTGTGTGTGTGTGTGTGTGTGTGTGTGTGTGTGTGTGTGTGTGTGTGTGTGAGTTAGAGTAGTGGGTGTGTTTGTGCACATGTGTGTGCAGAGGCAGATGTATGTTGATAACTGACAGTACATATTGCCATGTGTATCCTTAACCACTCACTACATACATGACTCTGAGTGCAGCCTAACATGCTGTCACCAAGAAGCATTGATACAGCTCATCATCAAATGGAAAGTGAGGTGCAAGTATAAACTGGGAATATGACACTTTATCAAGTTTGAAAGTGTTAAATAAGAGTTGTTTGATGCAACATGCTTGAAATGGCATTTCAGTTCAGTTAGCAGATTATTACCACTACAAGTTATGTTTGGCAGGGTAAATGGTTTGTCCTTGTTTCCATGATAATTTGACCTCAGAACGGAAAAAAAAATTGTAGATGTCTTAAAGTGGTGAATTTGTTGAATCAGCAGTTTGATAGTCAGTGAATAATCATAAACCCATGGAGAGGTGCAGGAACATCTGGTGGCACCAGAACCATGGCTGCTGATGACCCAGTCTGTTTTTTGGCATCATCACCAATGTGTACCAAAATTCCTGATGGCTGCAGACCTGACAACAGCACAAATACACTCAGATCTGGATCATGGATGCTCATGTATTGCAGCATGTGTTTATTTATTTATTTGCTTTTGTTTTCTGGGAAAGTCTATCTGGGAACTGAAATGCCCATTCAGTGGAAGCCCTGGAAGGAAAAAAACTCCAAAACAAGGATAGAAATACATTTTTGACAATTCAAAATAAAATGGTCAACAAACGTTATTTCTAAAGTATTTCAAAGCAAATGGTTGACAAACATGTTTTACAAAGCATACCAGGTTAAGGAAAAACACGAGTAGAGTCAAAAATACTATACTAATACTCTTGTGTAGTACCTATATTGCACAGAGTTAGTATTGCATACTTCATCTATAGGTGTGGTACAGTTGTATAGTTTATTAGTTGCCAGGCACTGTTTTAGGGTGGATTTGAATTGGGTCTATATTACATTATCGAATCCCGGTAACACACTGAACACCACAACACCGACACACACAAAGCCCAAACTGCAAATATGTCGAACCCCCTAAACTGCGAATTTTCAAATCTCGAACCGTCATAGTCGGCCAACACCACTATGCGCTACATAATACATACCCAAACATAATAAATAAAACACATACATACACAAACCAAGCCCTTCTTCTAACACTACACTAAACCTTGCATACATTACTATCTATGCACTTACCTTAACCCGCACCCTAACCCTAAGGTCCGTAACTATCGCACACTTACCCTACAGACATATACCCAAACAAAACAAATAAGCCACACACATACAGTTAACAAAACCCTACTTCTAACCCTATACTAAACCTTACATACATTACCTATCTATGCACTTACTTTAACCCACACCCTAACCCTAAGGTCCGTAACTATCGCACACTTACCTTAAGGAGCTATACCGCAGATGGGTCAACCATCACACTTTGACATTTCATGTTTCATGGTTTTGTACGTTCACCGTTTCCGTAGTTTGCGCTTTACGTGTCGATCTTCTGGTGTTCGATGTTACCGGGATTCGATAACGTAATATAGACCCTTTGAATTGTTGCAGGTTATTTAAAAGCCTAATGTAGTTTGGAAGTTTGTTCCATTCCTTGGAGATGGTGTTAGAGAACAGTGAGTCTCCATAATAATTATTAGATTTATTAGCAAAATTAATTTAAGTTGTGAGGATCTTAGGGTTATATTTGGTACATGCCGTTTGACAGTGAGGGTGCTTTAACTGGATGGTGAAGTACTTTGCATGCAGTGAGTAGCTAAAAGAGGGTGATGTGTTGAGGAAGTACTAGCAGTTAAGGGTACTGAGCAATATGTAGTGATGGGAGCAGCTTTTTAAGGCTGCAGGCAAATTTGCTAATTTTGTTGTTGGTGCTTTCTCTTTTGTGCTGGTGGAAGAGTTGAGATTTATGAAGGCATATAGGAAGGTGGGAAGGAGAAGGGAAGCAGTAGCTATTTTTTCTTTTTGTTTACTATAATCACTTAGCAGGTGCTTTGCTGTGTAAAGAGAGCTTAGTTTTCAGTGTGTCTTTTTGATTGCAGTGTCAATATGCAGATCAAATTTTAACTTGTTATCAGTGATAACTCCTACTAATTTTGTGTTAGTGATGTTTTCAATTTTTGTGTTGTTTGAGGAGATGATATTTAGGTCAGTGTAGTTTTGATTTATGTTTTTAGGAAGGAACATGCTTTAGTATGGATTTGTTGGGGTTTAAGAGCAACTGAGATTTATTTAGCCATTTTTCTATAGATATGAAAGCTTCCTGTGTGATGGTTTCTAAGGTGGGAAGATTTGGGGCTGAGCAAACTAAAGCTGAGTTGTCAGCATATTGTATTATGGTGGTAACTTTTGATTCCCTGTGCATGTCATTAATGAAGATATTGTAAAGTACTGGCCCAAGTACAGAGCCTTGGGGAAACTCCAGTAGTGACTGGAAGGAATGTGGAGTGGGAGTCATTCCATTTACAGACTGGGTGTGATCATTTAGGTAGCTGGTGAACCAGCTAGTTAAGGGATTTATGAGACCTATAAGATTCAGTCTTTGGAGGAGTAGTTGATGTGAGACTGTATCAAAGGTTTTGAGAAGTCCAAGAAAAGGGTGGAGACTAAATTACCAGAGTTTTTACTTTGATTAATGGTATCTAGGAAATGTAGCAGGGCAAATTCTGTGCTGGGGTGGGATTAGAAGTCATGTTAGGTAGGAGAAAGTAAGAAAGTAATTGGTTATCAAGTAGAAAGGCTAGGAATGGTTGATGTATGCATTTTTCGAGTACTTTGTAGGGAGAGGAAGGATTGCAATAGGGTGATAGTTTAATAGTTCCGTGAATGTGCCACCTTCGTGTAACAAGATTGTGAAGGAAGGTTTCCACAGGACTGAGATGTAGTTTTCTGTAATGGATCTATTAATTAGTATAGATACAGGGTAGCAAACAGTGGCAGTGGCTATACTGAGGTATTTGGATATCAGGTTGTAAGGAGCTAGTGTTGTAGGTTTCAGTTTTATTTTAATGTATATTTAATGGCATTTGTCTGGATGGCTGTTAGACTGAGTTGGGGTATGGAGCAATGGCCAGGGTGGGGTTAGGTAGGGTAGTAATAGGTAATTATTATTTTCAGTTAAATATAGTACTGGATATGAAGTATTAGTTGAATTTTTCTACAATGTCCTGGCTGGTTTCAACTGGGAAAGGATTTGGGGTGGGTTTTCTGCCTGGTTTTGGGAGGTTGTTTAAATTTTTCCAAAATCGTTTGTTTTGTTTTTTTTTGTATGCATGGTCTAGTTTGTGGAAGAAAGTTCTTTTGATCATAACAACCATGTGCCTTTGTGCAGTTTCTGAGGCACTGATATGCATCTAGGTGGGATTGGATCCTAGTTTTGTGTCATTGTTTCCCAGTTGGGCTCTTTGGTTTAGTATGTTAAGAAGGAGATATAGAAGTGACAGGCAGATTCATCTAGAAGCAGATATTTGAGGGATTCACAGTCACATTGTTTAGGTGTGTCATTAAATATGGCTTTCTCAAAATTGGTTAAGTTTCTCACAGAGTTGAAATATAGGGGTTTGGGAAGCTTGTGGTATTCTCTGTTTTTTTTTTAATTTCTCCAAGTCTTTTGAATTTTTAATACCATGACAGGAATGGACCCCATTCCTAAGTCAAAGTACGATTAAAGTTCATAAAATTAGTATTGTTTCAACCTTTGATGTCAGCCAGAAGTGCTCTTCACAGCACTTGCAATGTGCCCAGTAATGACTCCTGCATTCCATATGGAGTTACATGTATTGATAACATATCTAAATACGATTGTCGATTCTTTTTTATAAGACACATTGCTTCAACAACTATTGGAACTGGAGTATCTTTCTTCCACATTGCTCTTGTTTCTGCCAGAAAATCCTGATATTTTATGATTTTGTGACTTTGTGTAGCTGGAGTGATGATCATCTGGCAGGGTGATGGCTAGCTTAACTATTTCAGGATTGGTTGAGAGTATGCAGCGTAGTATGAATATTTTTTGGATACTTTGTCAAATCAGGTTGGTTGTTGGATTGGCTGAATTAAATTGTGACACCCCTTCACTTGTCCAGTAATCAAGGAGCCTCGATACTTACCAATGGCAACAGTGAGGGATGTATACAATGGTAGATGACAAGTACACACACAGTAAGGTACAATTTCCCTTAAGACCACACAGAGACCACAATCAGTCTGGGGCTGGTTTCTCCCTCTTTCTCCAGATCCCCAATAAGGCTCCCCACTGGCACAGCTATAGGGTTGCGATCTCAGCTGAATGGTCAAGCCAAAACCTCCAGCACCCCCTCTATCCAACCAGTGCTTCATGTCCCTGCCCAAGTAGCTGACACAAACACACTTTGAGATTTGATTTATATACAAGCACACACCTGAGAAAGGCTGGCACAGGTTTACTAGCTATGTTCCCTTCTGTACAGACTATAAGGTAGTTATCACTGCTACCAACCACTCATTTTCAGCTACTTTAAGGCCCTTACAAAGGGTGTTCAGTCCTACTGTGTAATGTTACTATTATCCAAATGGTAGTTTTGACCAAGACTTGCAAGGCTATTTAGGAGTGACCTATACAGTGTCACCAAATATATATGCAAGTACTCTAAGAGCTTAAATATGTCTCACAAATATCAGCCACAATGATAGGTTTAAATATATTTAATAATAAATAAAAGAACAAAACAATACTCAGTAAACAAACACAGTTACTTCAGAGTTCAAAATCACAGGAAATATTTTAAAACAGCATTGTAGGACAGTCTCAAATAAATACAGAAAACATATAAACTTATCTTTACTATATTCCTATCTATATCTAAAAGAGATATTATGCCCTGAATCTTACTTATAAGCAAGTGCAGATGTGATGATGAGTGGATGTTTCCAGGTCAAAGACAAAATACAAAATGCACAGTCTCTCTCTGAGAGAGTTCTTAAATTAATATCAAACATTACTGCTGGGTTAGCTTGGATGACATCACTTTTTGTCATCTGACATCAGTTCCCAGACTGAACAGAAACTTAACAGAATTTTAACATCCCTGCGTTAAAAATACAAATCTCTCAGAACTGTGCAATTGCTAGGAAGTCATAAAGCAATAAAACACTTTTTTACATTTTAGACCTAGTAACTACCTCTCTCCAAGACAATAGAAAAAACTTCTAGCTCTAGACATCCTGTCTCCTTGCTGCATTGAAACCTTTATAGCACATTGTAAAGCACTTAATTTCAACTTATTTTCTTGAAGTTTTATAAGTTAATTTTCTATTTTCCAGCAGGGTATACTGTGGTTACATTCTTGAAGCTCAGGACATAACATACAGTTCTGTATAAATCATATCAATATTCATAAATGACATACAATTATTTACAAAATTCCAGATAGTTGGGCTGGCAGTGTCACAGAAATGATAGAAGTTAATATTATGGTGTGGGGGGGGGTAGAGTTAGGTTTGTCAGAGGCCCAGTCTTTGTTAAAGTCATCAAGCAGTATGGTTTCTTGGTTGAAAGTAGATGATAAGTAGCTAAGTATGTTGTGATGATGGGAGGTATTGCCAGCTATGCTAGGAGAAGTAGGGGCCATGGATGTGTAACATATGCCAGTTTTGTAAATAATTATATACCATTTGTGTATCAAATTGATTTGTATGGTTTACATGCATTTGGTCACGCGACTGAAGGTCGATCAGTCATAATGCCGAACCTAAATATTGAATCTCGTATGCATGAATGCTTGGAATGTCACATGCAATGTCAAATTTGAAATTCCCGATCGCACAACTGCCGCAACAAGCGCTACCATGGGTCGAGAGGGGGGAATAGTAGCCTGGCCGGCATTCGGTAATCTCGGGTTCAATATCCACAGATTCAACATTCTGTGATCCTGGGGTTCTGCTGTCGACACGTTCATGTTCGCATATTGGTGGTTTGCGCAAATGCATGTATACCAATTTGTACAGATGCTTGTGTTGAAAATATATTTGTAAAGCTGCTTGCGTTAAAAATGTACCAACAGTGGGCCCTGCTGGACAGAAAAGAAATACACCTGTATGTCAGACTGTATTGTAACTGTTGAAATGACTATATTGTAACAGAGGATACAGGAAGAGAAAGGGTTAATCTCAGTCCATTGAAAAATAATACTGATACAACCAAAAATAAAAAAAATTGAATTGAAAAACAACAAAGGTCAGACAACCAGATTTATTAGCACAAGAAATAATAACACTCTAGCGCCTCAACTCAAAAAAGCCTTCAAGGAGTTTTTCAATTTAACTTTGAAAAATAGTCTGAAATTAAATTACCTGGTTTAGGCCATAAAGATTGTATCTTACAGTTCTGATTGCAGCCAGAGACGAAATGTCTGTGAAAACTAGGACTAGGAATCCTACTGTATTGTCCTTAGGGGTGAACTAATTGCCACCCTGGAAGGTTGGAAGTTCTGAAATAGTTTTATAGCTTCCAGATACTATAACACATCTCAGCAAAGCTCTATATGTGTGTATGGTAACACATATCTGCTATGTTCTGGTTCAGTTTCTAGCAAAGGGGGTAGTGTGGGAAGCAGAGTCAGATGACCAGATGTATGTGATATTATTCTGTAATCCAGCACTGAAATTATGTTTAATACTAGATGAGATAAACGTCTCAGAGGAGTCTGTTTTTGAAACCTGACAAAGAAGGATCACTCACCCACTTCATCTTGTTTTGCTTTTATTAAGTAAGTAGGAAACAGTAATTCTTTAGCTCAGTCAGGAAAATATAGTGATATTAGTTAAGAATTGTTTTTCTATATCTGTGTAAATATTTTCATCTGTGTTATTTTCAATATTTCCTGTGATTAAAACTCTGTTGTTTATTATAAATAGATATTTATATTTTCATGTTCTTTTATTATTTATTATTAAATATATTTAAACTTTTCATTGTGACTGATCTTTTGGAGAATATTTTAATCTTTGAGAGTACTTATATTTATTTGGTGACACTGTGGCCACTCCTGGAAGCCTTGCTGCCTTGGTCAAACACTACCATTTGCATTAGTATTAATTTTACTCTGTCTGATTGGGTACCCTTGTAAGAGCCTTAGAAAAGCTGGCTGGTGGTAATGTAACTTCCTTACAATCAAGGCAAAGGTAGCAGGGCTAGTAAATCTATGCCAGCCTGTCCCAGGTGTGTGTGTGTGTGTGTGTGTGTGTGTGTGTGTGTGTGTGTGTGTGTGTGTGTGTGTGTGTGTGTGTGTGTGTGTGTGAAAATCAAATTTCAAGAGTGTGTGTATGTCAGCTACTTGGGGCAGGGACACAGAGCACTGTTTTAACAGAATGGCTGGTGGAGGACTTGGCTGAGGACTCAACTCTACAGCTGTGTCAGTGGGGAGTCTTAATGGGGACCTGGAGAGACAGAGTGAAACCCATCCCTCGGACTGTGTTCCCTGTGTGCTCTTGAGGGATATTGTGCTTGGTGCAGACAGCTGTATCTGGAAACACTGTGTGTCTCTATTTTTGTTCCAAGTGAACATCCCTCTCGACTGTCAGTGGTGAGGATTAAGGCTTTTTGATTACTGGCTCAGAGCAGGATGTCACATATGTTTTCAGTCGTTTTGGCATTTTGGGGAGGGGGGATATAGGCAGCTACAATTATTATGGATTTTTGATTGTTTAGGTGGAGTTTGGCTATTAGTATTTCTTCGTTATTGTATTGTGGAATAGCTGAAAGGTGGGTATGGATTTGGAAGGTGGCTCAAAATCTGATGGTCACACCGTCAGCCCATTCACCTATGTGGCCTTTCCTAGTGATGGTTTAATCTGAAGAAATGATTTCTTCATCTTTAATTTCAGGTCTTAATCAGGTTTCAGGATGTGGGGTCGATAGAATTCAGTCAACGCATGAAAGTCTGATATATACTTTGGGCGGTGAGATGATATATTTTTACGTTGGAAGAAGAAACAAAGGTTCATTGTATTTTAGTGGATTGTTGAGGAAGAGAGTATTTATGTAGGGGGTTTGGGTGGGTTGGGTGTTAGGTTTCTTTAGGTGGGGCTAGTGCTGGCCAGGGTTGGGCTGTACATTTATGCTCTCCAGTAGATTATTGGGGTGGGTGGTAGAGTTTTTGAGTTGGAGAAGTAGTTTTGGCACTTTTTTTGCACTGGAGTGTGGGATTTTGTATTTGGTGCAGGTTAGTAATGTATATTTTTCAGCAGGATTTTGTCTATGATGAAGAGGGATGGCTATATTAGGGAGGTGTATCTGTAGCAAGAGGGTAAGAAAGTTTTTGTGGAGGACTTGGTTTGAGTGTAGGTAGAGCATGCTTCATAAGTAGTTAATTGGCTTAGGGGAAGTAGATGTATATGCATGATGGGTGGCATGAAATAGTTATATAGAAGAGTATAAAAAGGAAATGGGAGGAAGAAAACTACTAAAAATATTGAGATGTGCCTGTTGGGTAGGGAGGCTAATAAGAGAAGGATGGGGAAAAAGATTGTTGTTTTCTGTTTTCTAATTATTTATTAGGTTTTAATTGGTTGGCTATATTGGCTGGTATGGGTGGTGAAGTGTCAGGTGATATGTTTTGGCGAATAGAGTTTATGATATGGGTGCGGGGGTGAGTCAGGGTATATGCTTTGGTCAATAAATTGTAGAGAATATAGTGAAGTCTCTTGTAGCATGGCTGAGTGGGGCTGGGCTCATCCCCTGAGAAAATACCCAGGTCTTGAGCTATGGTAATCTACAAAAGACTAGCTGTTTATCAGCAGTGTAATCAAAATCTAATGTTACATTTTTTTTATTCTGTGGGTTGCTTTTATTAGTTAGGTTCCAGGGCTGCTGCTTGCTGTGTTTCTACAGAGCTGCTTAGTTTTAGGGAGAAAAAAAGATTGAAATGCAGTATATGTCTTAAGGGTGACCACAACAGTTGTAGGGGATAGTTGCTTAACTGAAGACAGGGCAACCTATTACAAGATACAGCAGAAACAGTGTATGTAATGTATTGCTAGCAATAACGTAATATCATTTGATTGTGGGAGAAACTGGCTCTATTGGCATACCTAGTAGCAGTTGGACATAAGCTAGTATTTTCTTGCTCTATTAATGTCTTCTCTGTGTCATGGAATATGAACGCTCTAGAAAGTCCATCGTTGTGGCATGCACATTGTGAGAACGACTGGAAGTGCCCCAGGTAATGCCGTGTGTGTGTGTGTGTGTGTGTGTGTGTGTGTGTGTGTGTGTGTGTGTGTGTGTGTGTGTGTGTATGTGTGTGTGTGTGTGTATGTGTGTGTGTGTGTGTTGAACCTCGGGAATTTTCATGTACCACATCAGCAGTTTGTCATGGTACAGTGACATAATTCATGGCTTTGGAGATGCTCCTCCTCACCCTCACCAGTTCTTGATTGCGCTGATGATTGCTGACCTTCAGATCCAGGATCACCTGCTTAAAATCTGAAATGCATAACATCCGGGTTAACCTACATAAGATATGTACACAGACTGTCCAGCAGTACTGACTGTACAGGTCAAGTGGCCCACAGTGGTCAGCCTGCCTACTACATTCAACAGCTGCATGACCTGAGAGATGAAGACCCAGACCTTGATAAATGCATGAGGTCCATAAATTTTTATCTCATATTGTGAAAGCATGCTATGCATAAACTGTACATTAAGATCCACCTCTTTACTGAAGTCCATATCTGCTTTGTTCCCTACATGGTTCTGTGCTGGAGCTTCATGTGTGTATATGCTTGTGGTTATGCTGGGTCTCATACATCTCCATAGGTCTAATAGGTCCACAAATACCAGAGACAGAGACTTAAATCTTTACCAACAGATAAATAAAATGTGATGGAGGGACAGATTTATCATGCAGTGCCCCCTCTACCCCAAGAGCAGACTGTCCCTGCAGGTTAAGCAGTGTGAAACACTATCATCTTTCAAAAGGGACCTAGATTATTGGATACCCACAAATTCACCCACGATTTGACTGGTTTAGCCCTCCTTCGGGAAGTTTCCATCCTAAGGGTGAGTAATGGCAAGGTATAACTGGTCACAAGACTAAACTGCATTGAAATTTGAATGAATCATATGAAGCAGAAAACACCAGGCTTAGCATGGAAAATGTCCATAGAGATCATAGATATACTCCAAATAAATAAATAAACAGCAGTCCTTCTAATAATTGGGGAAAAAGAGTCAAGACATTTGCTTTTTGCAAAAGAACTTCAATGTCAGTGCATCAAATGATGTCATAGTAGACAGGTAAACATGAGGAATTTGTCAGTTACATTTTGCTATGGGCTCCATTTGCCTGTTACACTGAATTAACTTACAGTGTCTCTAAGAGTGGAGTCCTTTAATAAGTATACATTACCACTACTGTGTATGTCCCTAAAGCCCTCCCACCTACAACCATGGCTAGGTGAGCTATTACCTGAGTGAGCTGAAGACTGCATGACTCATCTACCTCAATAAATCCTAAGCTGGGGCTGGACAGCCATCCTTCTTTTTCAAAATATGAGCAAAGAAGAGACGGGGGAGTAGCTGTTTTTTATCACAAGTTGCTTGGATCAGGATAATGGTGCTATTATCAGTAGAATTATGTCCTAGTGACTGTAGGATCATTTCAAGAAAATACAGCTACAGGTGCAAAATAAAATTACCCTGTCAGTAGGTATGAACAAAATCAATACACATATTTGATGTAGTAACATAGATAACAACACAGAGTGCATATATTTTTGTAGATGATTTAAAGCTGTGTAGTTCATAAAAAATTAAAATAAAAACATTAAATAAATAAAACTGTGTAGTTCAGCTGAAAGCACAACTACAAATGGTTAAAACTTTCTTAAATAATATAAGAATGACATTTGATCTTGATAAATGTGCAAAAACAACATTTAAAAAGGGAAAGTTACAGTACCAAGAAAATATCAACTTGGGGAAAGGAATGTGGTATAAATGAACTTGAGCAGAAGGGAGTGTATATTTAGGAAAAGATGAAGTGCCTGCAACAAATCATGAACAAATGAGAATAAAGTTCAGTAAGGAATATTTCAGAAGACTAAAGCTAATATTGAAAAATGCCTTGACATCTAGGAATAAAGTCCAAGCTATAAATCAATTTGCTCCAACTGTTCCAACTTACAGCTTTGGTATGACTGAATGGCCTTAAAAGTATTTAATGAATTGGACACAAAAACAAAAAAAAAAATGCTTCATGCTTATCAAATAATATATAAAAACTAGTGCATACCAAGATTATATATCCCTCACTCTGAAGGAGGCATGGGCCTCCTCAGAATTGACAACATGTATAGATAATTGTGGGACTACATATATATCTGCTGACCTCATCAGATCCAAACATAGTAGAAGTTTTAAAGCATGTAGAGAAAAAGTCTAAGATGACATCTTTGCTTAGTTTAGCAGAAGCATTTCAGAGTAAATCCGGAATAAAAATCAAATCAGAAGTAGGCCAAATTCAGAAAGCAACTGCATGTGCAAAAAGTAACAATATAAAGAAAAGGCAACTGTACAAAACTTCTGAAACAACCTCATGCTGACTACAATTTGATGCAGGAATGGCTAAGAAGAGGTTAACTGAAACCAAAAGATGAAAAGCTAATAATGGTGACCCAAGATAGTGGGCTGTGTGCATGTTGGTTTGCAAAGAACATTAGTCCATTGAAAAAGAGGGAGAAACAGACAAATGCAGTTTCTGTAAAACAGAACAGGAAATAGTTACACATATTTCTGCTGTGTGTGGTACACTCGTGGCTATGGGTTCGTATATTGAAAAGCACAATAATGTTGCAAGACTATTGCAATGGTAATTGTGCAAACACTACAGTATAGAAGTAGCTGAGAAGTATGTAAGAAATGAGTAACAAAGCATTATTGACAATGATGAAGTTTATATCACGTGGGATCAGTCATTACCGACAATTTTAAAACCAGATGCATAAAAGGATATATTGTAGTACAAAAAAAAGACAAAAGTGGTATTGATCATTGAAAGTGCCTCACTCAGTGATTATATTGTCTTACAAAATCTTAAAATACCAGGATTTGCAAACAGATATGACAGCAATGTGGAAGAAAGATGCCCAGATAGTTCCAGTTATAGTAGAAACAATAGGACTAATAAAAAAGTATAATTCTACTTAAATATGCTACCACTGTATGTAACCCTGTGTGAACTGCAAACGGAAGTAATTCTGGGCATGTTGTGGGTGCTAAGAACACATTATTGGATAACATCAAAGACTGAAGCAATACTGATTCCATGAGTTTTAATTGTACCCTGACTTAGAAACGGGATCCATTCCCATCAAGATATGTAAAAAAAACTTAGTATTCTGAGAAATTAAACCAGCAAAAATGTAGATATATATAGAACTGTGGTCAGCTGTTGTGAGTCATGTGTTACAGGACTTGCATCTAATAGGTTAGGTTCATAGGTTAGTTAGTACTAGGCTAACTGCCCTTGCAAGCCATTGTAAACCTAGCCAATTATCCCTTGTGAGACTCAAACCCTGCACCTTGTGTTTGTAAGGCAAACACCTTAACCATTAGGCCACCTTAATATGGTACACCTGACAAATGCAGCAAACACCTATGTGGGAAATGGCTGCAGTGATACATGTTAAGACATTCAAATAGCCTTACAGATCTTACAGTGTGAAACTAATAAAAATATGTCTGAGAAATGCACGCATCATGTTGGCTGACTTGTGCCCAGCACATGATGGTATGATGGCAAACAGCAAAATGCAATATGTACACAAGCATGTAGCATAAGACTGCAGGTGTACTGGTCCTGTCTTATATACATACACTACATATCTCTAAGCAGGCGAAAAAGGAAAATATCATCACTGCACAGTATGTACTGCTAGGGTTAGTGAGATTGTTATACAGCAGCACATCAATATATACTGATATAATCTCATAACAGCACACAACATGCCAAGAGCAGCAATGCTGCCTATAAGCTACCCAGGCAGGTCTGGTCTATGGCCATGGGAAAGATTAAGCAATGTGTTATTGCACTGGCAAATGTTTACACATGCAAGAGGTATGTATGTATGCATTATGTGCCATATAACATACTGAGGTGTGTTTAGACAGTGATTTGTGTGGCCTGCAGTGTGAGTGACATACAGTGCTGGAAGTGACAATGGCAATCTCAGCCTACACATAGAGCACATAACCTAATGTAGTACTGTTGTTGTATGTTGTTGGTTGCAGTCTGTTCTTAATGGCCATAGACCAGTACCGCCACAGTACTTAATAATGACTCATCACGGTAATCAGTAATTACTTACTGCTCAGCTACCTTACTACTGTACAGTGGGTATGCATGCACTGTATATGTTTTAAGTGGCAGGCTGTGTGTCATACTATTATTTGCATTCACTGGTAGCTGATACATATGTGCTTGGCTGCACATTACAGCCTACATTTTAATTTCTAACAACATGGGAGCTCTTTTGACCAGGCCACCACTAAAAATGTTCCTTTTTTAACTAGACTCAGTCAACCTATCTTGGTTAACAAAGACAAATAATAAATAAATAAACAAATAAATATTCACTTCTGTTCCTTGATGCCATACTGTATAATATAATGTCAGCTCTTGCACACTTCTCTTCATGTATATATCTATATGTATATGTATATGTGTATATTGTGATGTCCTTCCTCTGAGCCAGTGATCAAGGAGCCTCAATCCTCACCACTGACATAGGTGGGGAATGTTCACTCAGAAAAAAATAGACACACACAGTACTTTCAGATACAGCTCTCTGCACCAAGTACAATTTTCCTTAAGAGGACACAAGGAATGCACACTCCAGTCCTGGGGCTGGACTTTCTGTTCAGGCCTCAAATAAGACTCCTCACTGACCATAAGAGAGTTAAGTTATTAGTTGGATGTTCCAAGCCAAGTTCTCCATCAACATCTCTGTGAAATCAGTACTCTCAATGTCCCTGCTCAAAGTAGTTGTCATACACACTCGTGAGATTTGGATTTTCAGACACACATACCTGGGAAAGACTGGCACAGCTTACCCACTCTGAAACCTCCACCCAGACTATGAGGTAGATTTACTACCACCAGAACACCTGAAGCCAGCAACATTAAGGGTCTTACAAGGGTACCCAATTATACTTAGTTAAATGAATATTTATACAAAATGGTAGTGTTAACCAAGCAGCAGGACTTTCAGGAATGTGGAGCCACAGTGCCACTAAATAAATCCAAGTGCTCTCAAAGGTTAAATATTATCTAAAAGATCAGCCACAATGAAGGGTTTAGATATATTTAATAATAAATAAAAACATGAAAATACTGAATATGTATTTACAATAAACACCAGAGTTTCATCACACGAAATATAAAAAAACAAAACAGATGGAAAGACTCAAATACATAAAAAAAATACATTTAACTAATCTCTCTATATTTTTCTAACTGACTGAAGAATTACTGTTCCCTAGTTACTTACTAAAGCAAGGCAAGATGAAAGTGGATAGGTGTCTTGTCAGGTCCAACAACAAAGTGCACACCTCACATCTCTCACTAGTATTCAAATACAATTTCAGTGCTGGCTACAGAATGACATCACATCTGCTCATCTAACTCTGTAGTTCCATCTCTACCCCCTCACTAGAAAATGAGTCAGGATCTGGCACTGATGTGTCAGAATAAATACACACAACTTTAGCTAAGGTTTATTACAGCATCTGGAAACTGTAAAACAATTACAACACTTCCACTCTTCTCGGAGAAACTAACAAGCTATTCTCTGGCACCCCAGGGTAGCAATTAGTCCAGGCCTTTCACAGACACTGCATCTCTGACTACATTCAGACCTGTGAGATAAAATCTTTATGGCCTAAACCAAGTCATTTAATTTCAGGCTATTTTTCTTAAAATTAGCTGGGCTGAGTTTAACACCTTCCAGTAACCTCTCTTAAAATATATTCATTTCATCAGTTACAACGATACAGTCTGACATACATGTATATTTCTTTTCTATCCATCAGGATCCGCTGTTGATACATTTTTTAACACAAGCAACTTTACAAATATATATTTTAACACAAGCATCTGAATAAATCAGTCTGATATTCAAATGAAGTGTAATTCTTTACAAAACTCCATCTAGCTGTGCTGGCATATGTTACACATGCACTGCCCTACTCTCTCTGGCACAGCAGAATCCCTTTCAGAAGATCAAAAGCTCAAAAGACTGAAAATCAAACTATCAAATATCTAAAACTCAAAATATCAAAAATGGAATTTTCCCTTTCTCCAGTGTTGTGTGATCTTGGAGTTGGTATATATAATTAGCAGGGGGTGGGTGGTGCGGGGGGCTTGCCCTTTGCATTAAAAATTATTTTGATATTTTGCGGTTTAGATATTTTGATTTTCAATCTTTTAAACTGTATAGACCTCGTATATATATATATATATATATATATATATATATATATATATATATATAGTTTATGGCACTGTATGAGAAATATATGTATCTAGTGTGGGAAAAGGCTGTTTTGTATGCACACAATATCCCTATGCCATGTGTGTGTGCATGTGTATGAGGGACAGAGAGAAAGAGGTATCCATTTTACATACTGTACCAAGGGAAATCAAAAACATTTCAGACACATGATGTCATGCTAGCAGTACAGAAGATAGTTTTATAAATATTAAGTACCCAAATGGCAGGAGAATCCAATTACAAGTTGCTAAAATTAAATGGTATATTGAGCAGTAACTTATCTTCATGAATACTGAAGATCTCCTCAATATACATAGTTACTATGACCACTCACATGGCCAAAATGCAGCATCATGACTGTTTGGTATGGTGTTACCTCTCAGTGGTAAGTTTGCAATCTAACAAAACACCCACATCCATTGGTAGCAATAACTCTCATGAGATGTGCTTACTGCCTGCTCCACATCTGCATGTGGGCAAATCAGTGCATTAGACAACCAAACTATCACTACATGCCATCAGTCAGAGTAACACTGCACATTTAGCAGACTTAACTGTGTGTAGTTGCAGTAGTGTAAACATGGATTTGTGTTGTGAAAATGAGCATGTGATAAGAAGTATAAAGATTGTGTGCTCTATATATTGTTTATTGAACCTTTTGGTTAACATGTCTTTTTCTTGTTAATGATGTTACTGCTCTGGAGCTTTTCTCCCCGGGCCTCCACTGAAAATGGACATATATCCAGTTGGACTCTCCCGGTTAACAAATGTAAAATAAATAAATAAATGAGGAATCATGCAAGTCTTCATAGGTAAGCCTATGCCTACTCCACTCAATTCCTAAAGAATTCAAAAAGTGTTTGCTCAAAAGATCTGAGCAAGTTTCATACAGCTCTCATTTAAAGATGATTGTTCTTGCATGCATAATGTCAATAGCTGGCAAAGAATGTAGGAAAACAGTGGTGGTTATGTATGGTGATATATGTTTTTTTTAATTATAAATTGAGATTGTCTATTGTAATTCTGTGTTTATAGGATCATAAGAGGCTACTAGGCTAATGATCTAGGGCTCTTTCAATCCTAGCCAAGTTTTACCTTTACTTCCACAATCAGCACCTATAGCCTTTGTCCAAGAGGGACACAGGTGGAACCCCCGGGGTGAACTTACAGTTACCCATTCAATCATCCAGATTGCGTTTGAAGAGGTCCAATGAGGTGTACTGTTTGACATGAAGTGGAAGCCTGTTCCAGAGGTGTGGTAACCTCTGGGAGACAAATCTGTCCCTCCAGCAGGTTCTATTAATGTCACATGCTAGGTTAAGGTCTTTAGAGCAAGTAACCTGTGTGCCATTTGACTTGCAGATATGCAGTATTTCCAGTAAAGCAGGGTCAAAGTTTGCCTTAGATGCAAATCAGATATTGTCTCTGAGTAGTCTGTATGAAACAGAATAAAGTGACAGTGATTTCAGATGATCCTCGTGGAACAGATGCTAAAGACCTTGTATTTTCCTTGTGAGGAACCTTTGTGGTCTCTTCAATTGCTGCAGGTGCTTGAACAGGTACATGCCAAAAAGGGCACTGTACTCAATTATTGGCCTGCTGAGGGAAGAATACAGGAAGGTTAAAACTTCTTTTTTTCTGGTGGCAATGGCCTTACTTATGAGATGAGCAATACAGAATGCCCTTCTTACCATTGTGGAGACATGGTGATCAAAGGTCAGGTTGCTGTCAACCTGTGTGCCAGGTCTCTCACCACTGAGTGCATATTTCTGGTGTTGTTATTGATGTGGTAGTTAGCAGGAACATTGCTCTTACTGAAAGGATGATAATACTTTTTTTTGTTTAAAGCCATGAATTTGGCGCCAATCATTTGTTTGTGTAATGCCCTCTTGTAGGATGTTGGCATCATTTGGAGATTCTATGACTGCTGCCACTTTGCTATCATCAGCAAACCTTGTCAGCCACAGACCTTTAGTTTTAGCTTGTGCTTTGGAGAAACAGATTCCAAACAGTAGAGGTCCCAGGACAAATCCCTGTGGAACACCACTGGTTACAGGTCTGCTGTTGCAGGTGGATTCCTCTATTTTGACTATATAGGTTTTATCAGTGAGCCTGTTAGCGACCCATCTAACAATATAAGAGTTGATACCTAGTTGGCTGAGTTTGTCAGTGATGCCCGAGTGAGGGATAGTGTCAAAAGCCTTGGCTAAGCCTAGGTAGGCATGCACAGGTTTTCCCTCATCCAGGGCCTTGCTGTCTGTCATGAAGAAGTCCACCATATTTAACAGGCATGATCTCCCTTTGGCAAA
This sequence comes from Protopterus annectens, assembly GCF_019279795.1. Taxonomy (NCBI): domain Eukaryota; kingdom Metazoa; phylum Chordata; order Ceratodontiformes; family Protopteridae; genus Protopterus; species Protopterus annectens. Next base: position 223,340,216 of record NC_056727.1, read on the forward strand.
TCCAAATTGAGTAGGGTAAAGTGTTTGGAGATTACCTATATCTTTGTTGATAAGGTCCATAATGATTCACTCCATGGTCTTGCAGATAAGGCTAGTCAGTCTAATAGGTCTATAGTTCCCGGGGTCAGTGGAAGCACCACCTTTGTGCAGGGGGATAAAAGTGGCCTTTTTCCATTCAGCTGGGATGAAGCCGGTGTTTATACTATGACTGAAAAGAGTATCTGATGGTGCTGCTAATTGTTGTTTGAGCCCATGTAGGATGCAGTCTGAGATGTTATCAGGTCCCATAGATGCTGTGTGTTTGACCTAAAAGAGGGCATTTATGACCTACTGTTTAGAGATACAAGGTAGAGGACAGGTGCTAAGGATGTCATGGGTTATGTGTGGTGGGGACAAGGGAGTGAAGTTTTCACAGAATCTGTCAGCTAACAGGTTAGCTATGTCTACAGGCTCAGAATATTTGGTATCATTAACTACCAGTTTGGCATAAATCTGAGTCTTTCCTTTTAGGTTACAGGTGTAACCAAAGAACATCTTGTGGTTGTCCTTAGTTGATGAAGATAATTTGGATTCGTAGTTTGCTTTGGAGGGCTTCACAAGAAGTCTTATTTGCTTGTTTAAGCTGAGAAGGGAGTGTTTCCAGTTTAGGGCTCGCTCCCTCTTACTCTTAGCAATTTCTTCCTCTTATTGTAAAGCCTGTTAATGGCAGTTGTCCATCAGGCAAGTTTGCTCTTCCTTGAGGGGCTTGTTTTGGTCCTATTAGGTATGACCAAGTCAATGCAGTTATACAGGTGTTTGTATAAAGCATTGGTGTAACACTCAGCATAGTTGCCAGTTCTATCTGGGGGGGGGGGGGTGCAGTGAAGCTATTTATACTATCCTGTACGAGGTTATAATTTCCTTTGGAGAAGTTTTTTTAGTTTAGTTGCTGGTGGTGGTGGTGGTGGTGGTGGGGGGGTCAGGTGTGATAGTTCCTTCAAATGAAACTTATTTGTGGTTAGATCTCACCAAGGAAGACATCTTAGTGGGGGTGCTACAGTGGGCCCCATATTGATAAGCACCAGATCCAATATGCTGGCACCCCTTGTGGGGGTGTCAACCAGCTGGTCCAAGACACTGTAGTTAACGAAGTTGAGGAACCTTTGGGCAAGTGAGTTTGTGCATGAGTAATTTGTCTAGTCAATGGATGGGAAGTTGAAGTCGCCCAAAAACCATGGTGTTTCTGATGCATCTTGATACAAATAGGCAGAGTGGGTGTCCTAATTCATGGAGGGGGTCCTGTAGCTGGCCATGACTTGAATATGTGTACTACCAACAGTTAATTGCACTTGAAGAATCTCCAGGGAATCATGCTATTTAACCAATCTGGAGGTGTATTTATCATTAATGAATATTGATACACCGCCTTCTTTAGCTTTCACACCTTCAGTTTGTGGTCTGAATGTGTGGAAGGAGGTATAGCCCAATATAGCTGGGTGCTCTCCACAGCCTTGAACCAGGTCTCTGTGACTGCACAAATGACTGCATCTTCTAAGGTGAGGACTGCTTCCAGTGAGTGCAGTTTCATGTTAAGACTCCTAGTGTTTAGCAGCATAACCTTGATGTTGTATTTAGAGATGGAGTTTTTACATCAGGAATTTTGTCCTTGAGACACTGCCTAAAAAGGCACAACGGGGATGCAAGATCCTTGGTCAGTAGCCTGAATCCCAGGGATGACAGATGAAGACCATCTCTGGCAAAGCATCGAGGTATAACAATCATGTTATCCCAGGCTGACAGATACCGCATCTCCTTAGAATGACACCAGAAACTAAGCCAATTATTGAAGTCAATCATATTCTGTTTGCATTGAGGCATTATCCTAGGTGAAGGTAAAATGCTGCTTAAGGCTAGGGACATACCTGCCTGAGACACACAGTCTGAGAGCTCAGTCATATCTCTCTTCATATAGTCCAGAGCAGTAAGTCTCAAGTTGTTCACACCAACATGGACTATGATGGAGTCATAACAGTATGTGTTGTTAAGAGACTTGAGTGCATGTGTGATATGGCGCAATCCTGGCATCTGACAGAAGCTGACCGTGACCTTCTCCTTATCCAGCCTGGTGAGAGTGGCATCTCTGTGTCTCACGATGGAATCACTCATGACTAATATGTTTGGTTTTGAACATAGGTGATTCCATCGTGAGACACACACATTTCTCTGTTTACAAATGGCTGGACATATTGTGCCTGAAAATAGATGAATATGGGTTGCTATAATAGTTTGTTGATTTCTCAGTTACTGTGCTTGTTTTACCAAGTGATTTTCTTCTTGGGTTTTGTGATTTATTTCCTTTTTAGGTCCAGACTTGTTGCTAAACATTTTTTACTTGTAAGTGCTTTTACTCTAACTCTTACATGCACTTCTATTTTGTAATAAAAGATTTATAAAGCCCAATGTGCCCACGTATGTTACTTTCTTGCAGTAGAGGCACCCATGTTCCATTGTCCATTACTGCTAGATGAAATAAACACACACACACACACACACACACACACACACACACACACACACACACACACACACACACACACACACACACACGCACACATTCCATCAGTTTCATGAAGTTATTTGTAATAACCATCTGTTGTATGGCCCTTAAATGATAATTACTGCTTGTTACTTAACTACAGGCCTATACGTCCACATTTCTATATCTGTGGTGTAAGTAAAAAGGTCACACAGAACAGCCAATTGGTTAAACAAAAAGAAAAATCTAGCAAAGCTACACTTTCCACTGTGTGATTCCTTAAACCTCTTGTATTAGAGGCGACGTGGGATATATGCAAATTACCTTTAAGGACATCAGGTATTTCAGCTAAATGGCAATTCTGAATGTCCATGACTTTTTCTTTTACGTCTATTTATGGACAAATTCAGGCCAATAAAAGGCCAATATAATTCATGGTGTCCAGACCACATCACTCTCAATGGTACTCAACAATGGACCATAGCAAGGAGTTTGGAAGAACACCTTTCCTTCAAGCACCCAGTTGGTTTCTTGCTTTGCTCCTGGGAACTCTCTATCATTGCTGCCCAGTATTTCAGAGTTCTACTGACCCAGTCATTGTTACCCTTCCACTGGTGTTCTATGGTAATAGTTCTACTGTCCAGTTTCCTGCATTGCCTGCCTGCAGTTTTGAAGTTCCTGGGATAGTTGTGACGTATGACTCTCATTTGCCTTCCACTTCAGTGAGCCATGCATTCCTTTGTTCTCCCCTAATATACAATGTACATATTCTTGAATGTTTGCTAACTGTGTATACTATATGCTTTGGATGAATATGAGAACTGTCTTATACAACTCCCTCATGCAGTGCATTACTCACAGAAATACCATTTCCAGATCCAGACCCTATATATCAGGCTTTGAAATCAGTTGTTTCGCATTACTAATAATTCTGTGTCATGGATATGTACTGAGATTCGTTTCCTATGAAGTTTTAGAATCCCGTTATGTTACGTATACATTAGACTGAGGTTTAGGAAAGTGACCAGCATTATGAATAGGAACCACAGTGGACGTGTCATATCACTTTGCATAATTATGACTCCCTACAACTATAACAGACACATTCATCCACCCATGAGCTGCTATCCTGCTGGAGAGGGAGTCAATGAACTGGTTCTGGGAGACATTTTCTATTAACTTATGGGCTCTGCAACATTGCCTCAATCTTTTGGAATCTGACATGACGTCTCTGTATTTATAGCCAGTCTGATGGTGCAAAAGCAAAACACCCATCTGTGCCTCTAGTGACCTGAATTAAGAAACAGAGTCTACTGCTGATAGGTCTGGCTCTGGTAATATAATGAAGCAGCTGATGACCAGCCATCCTGTCCTAGGGGAGAGGGTTTTGGGAACTCAGTGTTTGTGCAACCCCTAGTGAAGACCAAGAGCCTTTCATGTCATTTCAGGATAATCCAAAGGGCAACAACAACATCCTATTGTCATTCTTGCAGCCACTCCCATAGCTAGAGTGCACAACTGACCTCTGAATGAGTGACATCTTCCAGACACTACACTTACTACTCCGCATCAGATCTCTGGTTTTCCAAGCCTAGTAATGATGTACCATTAAGATATCTCATAGAGAATTTTGAGTAGCCACCTGGCAAAGGGTTTTGTCTAGGGTAACATGCAGAAAGCACCAGGGTAATCCAGGGCTGGATGAGTGCCAAAGCCAGGAGGGACCATCTGTGCAATGTTGGGAGGAGCACATTAAAAAATACCTGCAGTTATTGTTACTGCATATATAATGTAGCCATCTCTGAATTTATGTTGCATAAAACTCACATATGTACCTCTCTTATGAGATAATTATGTCAATTATCCAAACATGCAGTTTGCATTTTAACCCCTAAGCTTTCCTAACAAAATCTGACTGAGCTTTATCATTGCTGCTCCATCTTTGCTAACATTTCAGAATAAACCTCGCAATTTCACATGTATGCATACTGTGACATAATACATATTATACAATGACCCCCCCCCCCATTAATATTCCAAAACGTGCATGCTGATTGGTCAGCGTGCACGTTGTAAATCAGAGTTATAGTAATGGAAAAAGGTCCAGTCACCCGGACTTTTTCCATTAGTATAACTCTTTTTTTTTACAGCAACAGAGAACGCAAGATCTCTGTTGCTTTTTACACACTGTCTTGCTGTGTTAAATGAGTTTAACATAGCGAGACAGATTTAAAAAATGTAACGGAGATCTTCCTATCTCAGTTGCTTTTTTTAAAGGTGTCTCGCTATGTTAAATGGGTTTAACATAGCGAGACAGCTTTAGAAAAAGCAATGGAGATTCTCCGTTGCTTTTTTAAAAGCTGTCACGCTATGTTAAACTCCTTTAACATAGCGAGACAGTGTGTAAAAAGCAACGGAGATCTTGCTTTCTCCGTTGCTTCCACCCACAACTCTGATGTACTGTGTAAGCATACGCATGCGCAGTACATCAAAACTGCCGCAGAATACCAGACAGCTGCGGAAGGCCAGCAAGGAGGCAATATACAATGCCATTATTTAAGAAAAGTAATTATTTTTTTTCTTAAATAATGTCATTGTATAATGGCAATAACCCACTTCTGGGTGTGGGTAATGCTGGATTTACCTCACGGTTGTCTTTATTTGGCCACTCGGGCTTCGCCCTCGTGACCAAACCACACCAACCATGGGTAAATCCAGCATTACCCACACCCAGGCGTGGGTTATTGCTATATTAACTAATATGAAAATGCTTCTTTTCTGTACAGATACTGTTTTGTGTAACATAATGTGCTGTTGTGAAAATACTGTTTTGCTATTTGAGCTAGATCATATATACAATACAGTAAGGAGGAACAGAGCTGGTAACAGCATATGTTAATTGAAAGCACCTGCTAGACTGAAGTTAAAAAGAGAGAGCTGTGGCCTAGCAAGTCAGAGACAGCTGTCAGTGCAAAAAAAGGGAGACTTCAGCCAGGAGTCAGGACGCTTGGCCATTGTCAACTGGTGGATTTACATGACCAAAAAAAATTTAAATGAAATAATACTTGCTTTTGTACCAGAGAATATTTTGAGCATTTTACTGGAGGCAGAAACATGTATGAAATGTAAGACTTTGGTGTTTTTCTGTTCAAAAATGAAATTTTGGTTTTTACTTAAATAAAGTGCAGCACACTTAAGGCTTCTGCTTTCAGTGTGTTTTACCCTCTGCACCGGTGGTTCTATTATGAGGGCAAGATTGCTTGTTCAGTTAGCTGTGGGAGTCATCTTGTAATAATTATTCTTGCAAGAGTAGGTTAATTGTTGCCATTTTCCAGAGTGTCTGAGCACCATTAGCTCTCCCCAGAGTTGAATCCAGTCGGTTCTTTTGCTTCTTTTATTATTTTTTTTTAATTGCTATTTCTTGCTGTCCTTTGACTGGGCTACTTTCAGCTGTACCTCTGCACTGGGTTAAGATACTTGTTACTTTCTGTATCTCTTTCTCACAGGAGATGTAAAACTTTATTGCACTTGATATAGTTTATTAGTTTTAAATTACTTTAACTATTTTGGAGCATTTAAACTGAAACCACATTTCTATAAAGAGCAGCTTGTTTAGCAGGGTGTTGAAGACCATCTTGGAAACTGTAGTATTTAGTCTTGTGAGAGAAGATAAAATAAAAATACAGAGGGTAATGGCTACACATTGGAAAAAGAAAAAGAAAAGAAAACCAAATGTAACACAGTCAAAAACTTTATTGGCAGGTATCCAGAATAAGCACTTTCATCTGAACCTTAAAGACTTCATCAGATTTCCCCAGCTTGAGTACTTGGCCAGCTAACACTTAAAGTACTGAACAATATGGTGGACCATCAAACTTACTCCCCTCCATTGCCAGCCTCCAAGCACTTGCTATCCTAAGGCAGTTGAGTAATTGTCTTTTGCTTACAATAATTTACTCAATTTAACACAAAAATCTTTATCTGTGGGGGGTCTATCTGAGAAAGGTGTAAACACATCGCTAACATGGAGACATAACTACATCACTAACATGGAGACATAACTCTCATAATTAATATGCAGTGAGTATCATATAGTCACATCCTCACCTCAACCACTATTATATTCTCAAACAGAAAACACAAAATGTCAGACATTGATGTGCAAAGAAATCCTTGTCAAAGCTTTCAAGAACATGTAAGAACAGTTAACCATAAACAATAACGGCAAAGAAGGAGGGTCCAAACCAGGATTCAAATTGAATATATAATACAATAATTTATTGAGAGCTTTCATCCGTGAACATGTGACTTCTTGGCTAGCTCTGTTGATCTCCCGGTCATGGGTTCAAGCCCATGTTGGGTGAGACCCTTTAATGTCCTACATGGGTTGACTAAAGGCCCTGTCCCTGTACTTAGTATCCTACAGGCTGCTGAGGTGATTTATGTCTGGCTTATAAGGCATCCTCAGATTCAGCCCTAATGGATCTTTTGCACATCCTCAAAACAAACAGCATTAGAAACACTATATCCAAGGATTTGAACTTCACTAGTTACATAAATAGAACACGCTGGAGGGACAGATATGTAACTCAAAGGTGTCCCTTGTTATGGAATAGCCTCCCCATCCATGTGAAGCAGAGCCTAATGAAATGAAACCTTGACCATCGGATGGGAAATCACAAACAGACCCCCGGTCTAGCTCCCATGTTTCTGATGGACAGAGTCAGTCAGCAAGTAAAATATTCTCCAATTAAATCCCCTCCCCCACAAATCTCTTAGCTGCCTCCTTACTAACATAAGCCCTATCCTAATAGACACTCAAGGTAGACAGGGACAAATTGGTTTGGGGTGCACAGTTAGGCTTATAAAGGCCCTAGTAGTCATTAGCCAAGTAACAGCCTAGGAACCTATGAACCTACATACACATACACACACACACACACACACACACACACACACACACACACACACACACACACACACACACACATATATAGATATACGTCGATATATAGATAGATATATAATAGATAGATATAGCATAGTGACATAGTGTGACAATTCTCACCATGTGGTATATAAGAATAAACTTAAACAAAAAACATGTAAATAATGCTGCTGTAAATTCTGCATGTAAAAATGATGTCATTTTTTTTTTTTTTTTTTGTAATTAAAACTGCTACGTTAAATAGGCATGGATCATGTTGTATTAACAGGAGAATGTTCCTACTGGTTTATGGTTAAAGAGCCAATTAAGGCAGTATAAAAAGAAAGTCTGAAGTCAGCAAGTTTAGAGTACTTTGTACTTCTGGGGTTGGTGTGGGGGTTGTGACTGGAGAACCAGTACTTAGGGAAGAATTTTAATTAAAAAAGGACCTAGAGGAAGACACACAAAAAACTTGGTCATTTTTCCAGCCCTAGGAAAAGCAGAAGAAACAAAGCTACGTAGAAGATCAGGGCAACATGTTTAGAGAAAGACTGTCTCCCTTCTGCATGGAACTTCAACATACTTTTAGTTGTTTTACCATTACGTGTTTATTGTGGAAAAACTGCATTTTCTATTTTATGCAGTAAAATTATTTTATAGATTTACAGACTGGGGTCTTTCCTTCATTTCTAAATTTGATTGTTTTGCAAAAAAAAACAAACAGTATATATATATATATATATATATATATATATATATATTTATATAAGCACACACACACACACACACACACACACACACACACACACACACACACACACACACACACACACACACACACACACATACACACCACATATTTTCCCTTTCATGAAAGCTTTCCATTCCAATATTCCATTTTACATTACCATCATTCCAAATACCACCCCATATCAAGCTACAGGAATTTAATTCTTATGGGAAAGAGTAGTGGAAGCTAGGTTAAGAAGGGAGGTGATGATTGATGATCAGCAGTATGGTTTCATGCCAGGAAAGAGCACTACAGATGCGATGTTTGCTCTGAGAGTGTTGATGGAGAAGTACAGAGAAGGTCAGAAGGAGTTGCATTGTGTCTTTGTGGATTTAGAGAAAGCATATGACAGGGTGCCTAGAGAGGAGTTGTGATATTGTATGAGGAAGTCGGGAGTGTCAGAGAAGTATGTAAGATGGTACAGGATATGTATGAGGGTAGTGTGACAGCGGTGAGGTCTGCGGTGGGAGTGACAGATGCGATTAAGGTGGAGGTGAGATTACATCAAAGATCAGCTCTGAGCCCTTTCTTATTTGCAATGGTGATGGACAGGTTGACAGACGAGATCAGACAGGAGTCCCCATGGACTATGATGTTTGGAGATGACATTGTGATCTGTAGTGAGAGTAGGGAACAGGTGGAGAGACCCTGGAGAGGTGGAGATATGCTCTAGAGAGAAGAGGAATGAAGGTCAGCAGGTCTAAGACAGAATATATCTGTGTGAATGAGAGGGAGGATAGAGGACTGGTGAGGATGCAGGGAGTAGAGGTGGTGAAGGTGAATGAGTTTAAGTACTCGGGATCAACAGTTCAGAGTAATGGTGAGTGTGGAAGATAGGTGAAGAAGACAGTACAGGCAGGATGGAGTAGGTGGACGAGAGTGTCAGGAGTGATTTGTGACAGACGAGTACCAGTAAGAGTGAAAGGGAAGGTCTACAAGAGGGTAGTGAGACCAGCTTTGTTATATGGGTTGGAGACAGTGGCATTGACAAAAAGGCAGGAGTCAGAGCTTGACGTGGCAAAGTTGAAGATGTTAAGATTTGCACTGGGTGTGACGAGGATGGACAGGATTAGGAATAAGTATATTAGAGGGTCAGCCCAGGTTGGAAGGTTTGGAGACAAAGCCAGAGAGGCAAGATTACGCTGGTTTGGACATGTGCTGAGGAGGGATGCAGAGTATATTGGGAAAAAGATGCTAAGGATGAAGCTGCCAGGTAACAGGAAAAGAGGAAGTTCTAAGATAAGGTTTATGGATGTGGTGAGAGAGGACATGCAGGTGGTTGGTGTGACAGAGCAAGATGCAGAGGACAGGAAGAAATGGAAACAGTTGATCTGCTGTGGAGCAGACGAAAAAAGAAGAAGAAGAAAATAAAAAAAAAATCTTTAAATGTAATCCTGAGATTCAGAAAGAAATCCACTGTTGACAATAAGAGCTCTGGCCAAAAAGGATTGCATATGAAATGCATGAAACTGTGATTCAGAAATGTTAGCCGCAATGAGGAAACACCTAATAATTTGCATGTCTTTGAACTGGCCTTAACAACCACGCGTACAAATCAGCATTTTCCTTTGGTAGTCAACACCAGCAACACATGCACAGACATCCCCCCATTCGATCTGACACACACACACACACACACACACACACACACACACACACACACACACACACACACACACACACACACACACACACACACACACACACACTCTTACCTGTCACTGAGTTGACATAACATCCTTGACGTATCCTTTTATTTTCTGCTGCACCCCGTACATCAAGTTGATTACAGTCAATAATGCCAAACATTAGAGTTTGATTCTCAGTGCTGTTCATAAAGTGCATTAGTTGGTGTTCGATTAACATTTTTAGGTGAGTCCACTTAAACATTTACCAGTTCTCTGGTGTCTTTCAGTGTTCCTCCCAGTTTTTTCCCAAAGCCTTCCCTCATGGATACACCCACATCCCTCTCAACTGTTCTTGATTTTAAGAATGCTTCTGCTGTTGCCTGTTATGTATGCCCCGTCTGCTGTGATTGATAGACCATTGTAATTAATGAATATTGCCTTCATACTATGTAGGAAACGTATACCTGTACTTGCTTGTGGGATGTCATGGAGGGCAAGGGATCCTTCTTACACTGCCAAGGGTGCCCCATTTGAGTGTTTTCTCCCCCTCCCCCCTTTATACTATAACATTTTTGTTTTTAAACTAAGGCAGTATGTGAGGATTATTCCTGGTAACTACTGGTGGCACAGAGAGCTACGTCTCTGCTTAAGATGTGGCTGTGAGTACAAGGTTTGAATGTTTGTAGGTGTCTTTAGAGCACAATATAAAGAGAGCATCCTTTTTGTCTAGTGTTCCCTCCCTCCCTCACCCACCCCGTCTTTTCATGCTGCAAAATGTTGCTGTATTTTAAATGCTTTTATGGCACAACATAAAGAGTGTATCACTGGGGTCTGATGTTTGCATCCCAATTTTTCAAGATTTGCTCATTAGTCTAGGGGAGTGTGGAGGTATGATAGCCCCCCCAACGTAGACACATTCACACATTTATGCATATACTACACACACACACACACACACACACACACACACACACACACACACACACACACACACACACACACACACACACACACACACACACACACACACACACACACACACACACTACACTAGCTGTCCAGCAAAGTCCCCAGCACTCATCTCTAATACGTTCAAGTGAATACAAGTTTTTGGCCTTGTTCATTAATGTGGATGGTTGAGGTACCCTAAACAACCAAATGAGTCTCTGAATCACTTGGCTGGGTAAATGCCTTACTGCTGGCATTTCCAAGGTAGAGTACATGACTAATTAGCATAGGCTGCTCCCTCAGAATGCCTCATTAGCATTTGTTGCACTGTTGCACCTGTTTGTGGCACAGCAACATAGTAGGACTGTTTCTGAACTGGAAATGGTTACCATAAGGAGTAACATTTTAAATTTGGCCCAATGTGTTTCAATGCAAGCTTCCAAACCATTGACTTAATTTTGTTAATTTCAAAAAGCAACATGTTCATGTTATTTGTCTGTTTATCCAATCAGCCATTTCATCTCTGCTTTATTTCCTCCTATAGCACAGAAATCATCGGCCTATACATGTGTATCCAGTCACTACAACTTCTGCATCACCTATGACACCTTTACTGGAATATTAATTAGTTAATTCATGTATTTATTTATTACCATTTGTTTACTTGGATAGTTTGACTGGGCACAGCGTCCCTTTTCAGCAGAGGCCCTGGGGGAAAACCTTCACACAAAATACATACATCAATTTTACAAAAGGTTACAGAAAGAAAAAGTAGTATAAGTTTAAAACAATTTAAGCATCCGTTAGTTAATGGTTAAAAAAACAAAAAGTGCTGTTATACCAATGAGTAGTGTAGATCAGTGTGTTTATTGAACCTAGTCAGCCACTGTAGCTATACAGCAAGTGCATATAAGTTACTGAGCACGTGTGAGATCAGTGCCATTTTGTATAGTCATTCAGTGTGAGTGCTAGCTTGAAAGGAAATGCACATGTGAGTGTGTTAGAAGTAATGAGTCAGTCAGTATGAATATGAAGTTCGAAGCATATGTTCCAATTACAGCTCTGATGTGTTTATATACAATAAATGACTTGAACCCATACCGTGCCTCAGTGTCTCACATGAATACACAAGACATGCAAGATGGTGTCAGAATGGGATCTGAAGCTGAAGCAGCTTGCAAATCATAAGGCACACAGTTAGAAGTGGAGTAGTATACAGGAGCGAACTCGCAAACAGGTCAGCAGTTTTTTGAATTACTTAAACTTGTTTTAAATTATTTTCAGTTGCCAAACATATGGCATAGCATTCAAACTGTTTAAAATAATTACTGAGATATTCAAAATGTCAGAAATAGTGACATAATGATTAAAGTGTTTGAAATAATCTCCAAACTGTTTAAAATGTTCAAAAAGGCTAAAATGTCTGAATTTTTTTGCAATGGCCGACTTTTTTGCAGTAGCTAAGACTTTTTGAAGTTTCCAAAGTGTCCGGAGTGTTTGAGGTATTTGCAATGTTAAAATAAAGCATTTTTGGAGAGATCATTGCACACTTGAGCAATATGACAGGAACCAGGTCTATACTTAAAAGAAATTTGTTGCTATGGCAGAGGGATTTCGCAGACTTGAACCGCTGGGGTTTGATAATAATATTGCTGAGAATTGGTGAATGTTTGAGCAAGAATATGATATTTTCATACAGGCTGCATTTTCTGATAAGGATGCACATACAAGAGCATTCATACTTCTCAGTTTAATTAACTTAGAGGCCAGTGAGTGAGAACGTTCATTTGTGTATGCACCTGCTGTGTGTCCAGGGATGGGGAGAACCCCCATATTGTGATACAGGCTGAAATGCGGGAAGAACCTGAGTACTTAAAATGTAAATTTAGAGAAATGTGTTACCCTCAAATGAATATTACAATGGAAAGGCTCAAATTTTACACTATTGCAGCATATACTACTGACTTAAGAAACAAAGCAAAATCATACAGATTTGGTGATCTACAAGATGAGCTGATAAAAGACTGTCTTGTATGTGATGTTAATAATGATGCAGTGAGAAACATTTTGCTTCAAGATAGTGAATTAACATTAAATAAAGCCACAGAGATTTTCAAATACATGAGCTTACAGAAAAGCATACAAATATGCTTACGAATGAGAAAAGTATGTCTGCAGTATCTGCTAGTGTCACTGTTGATTGTATACAGCAGAAAGTTAAGATAAAGCAATATAATACATAAGGTATGGCTCCCAACCTCATTGTTAACTGTCACAATTGTCGAGGCAGAAATGAACCTAAATGGGAAAATGTTTAGCTTTTGGTCAACAATGTCACAAATATAAAAAGTGGAATCATTTCTAAAAGCTTAGCAAGTCTAAAGTATTGCAGACGTATGCTAAAAGAGAGTGTCCGAAGAAGCAAGTAGATCAAATAGAGACTCTAGCAAACTCCCAGAGCTGTGGGCAAACTTTATATGCTGATGCATCTCTGTGATCGATGAAACAGTTAATTCAGTGGACTATCAGTTGCCAGCAAACAGCAAAATATTTTGTACTGTACAAATTAATGGGAAACCTGTAGAACTTAAAGTAGACACTGGATCTAAGTGCAATGTTATATCAGCACGAATGATGGCTAAAGTAAAAGCTGGTGGGAAACTTGATTCAGCAAAGTATGCAAAACTAGTTGCTTATGGTGGTTAAGAGATTCAAACTGATGGTGAGGTAGATCTTTCATGCCATTCTGCTGGAAACAGATATGACTTGCAGTTTTATATAGTCCAAAGACACGTGCAGTCACTGTTAGACCTCAAAGACACTCTGAGAATGTGACTGATTTCATTTAATAAAGAGGTTCACCATATAAGTATGAATAACAATGATAGTTTCACACAAGGTATTTTAGTGAATATGCTGATATTTTCAAAGACGGGTTTGGTAAACTTCCAGTCACATATTCCATAAATTTAAACCATGGAGTAAGTCCAGTTGTCAGACCAGCACAGAAAATTCCAGTAGCAATGCAGAATAAACTAAGAGCAGAACTAGACAAAATGGTGAATTTAGGTGTCCTTACTGTTGCTTGTCTTGTGTATTTAAAAGAGACGATGAAGAGTTTGTATGGATTCAAGATATTTACTGTACATAAACACATCAGGACTGTAACTGGAACATGTACTTAAGCTAACTGATTCACTCCTTACTTCAAACACACTCGCACGTATATCTCCCTTCATGACTGCTTTCACTCTGGCTGACTGTACAAATTGGCACTGATCTTGCACATGCTCAGTAACTCACATGCACATGCTGTCTAGCTACAGCAGCTGAATAGGTGCAATATATACAGTGATGTATACTTACTCTGGTAGAAGAACTGACTGAATGGGTATCTTCCATGGTCATAGCTCATCAGAAAAGCTCAGATGATATTCGAATATGTATTGATCCAAGAGACTTAAACAAAATACTTAAGTGTCCTCATCATCCAATGCATATAGTAGAAGGCTGTTGTCATGCTCAATTCCACTGCTTTTTCAGTGTTAGATGCAAAAAGCTCTTTTTGGCAAATTTTGCTGGATCGCAAATCTTCATTGTTAACTGCATTCAGTACACCATTTGTTAGATACAGTTTTTTAAGAATGCCAACTGGAATCAATTCTGCCAGTGAAGTTTTTCAACATACGATGGAACAAATTTTTTCTGGTTATTCAAGTGCCATTATAGTAGACGACATTATTGTTGGAGGCAATGGTGAAGACAAATATGATAGAAATCTCAGGAAAGCTCTAGACTGTGCACAAGAAGCAAATTTTAAACAGAATCCTCAACATTGTAAATTCAAACTGAAAGAAGCTATTTATGTGGGACATTTGTTTTGCCATTTCTGGCTTACAACCAGATCCATCTAAGCAAACAACAATTCCTAAAATGCCCGTTCCAGGCAACGTCACATCTTTTCAACATTTACTAGGTATGGTCACGTTGCAAAGATGTTCATCCCAGACATGAGTGAGCTTTTTGCCCCATTATGAGTTGACATGCACAAATGTAAACTGGTCCTGGTTGGAACAACACCAAAGGGCATTTGATATTCTGAAAATAAAATTGCCAGTCCACCAACATTGAGATATTATGATGTTCACAAACCTGTAACTCTTTTCTGTGATGCTTCAAAGTACGGCCTTGGTGCAGCATGTCTCCAAGAAGGCATACCAAGTGCCTATGCATCAAGAACTTTTACTGAAACAGAGATGCGTTATGCACAACTAGAAAAGGAACTTTTGAGAGTAGTGTTTGCATGTTCGAAGTTCAGTGATTATATTTATAGCAGACCTATCCAAATAGAGGCTGATCACCAACCACTAGTGACAATTTTGAAAAAGTCAATGCATACAGCCCCAGCTCATTTGCAATGCATGATGTTAAAATTGCAAGAGCACAATTTCAATATTGCTTGGAAAAAGGGAAAATACTTGTACCTTGCTGATGCTTTGTCACGTCCACCCAGACAAACAACACAGCAGCATGAAAATGAAACAGCAGACTTTGAAGTCATTGAAGTCAGAAATATTTCGTCATCACAGCTTGATGAACTAAGAAATCGCACAGCTTCAGACCCAGTTCTCCAGAAGCTGAAAACATTATCAGTCAAAGATGGCCAACACAACAAACCAGTTTACCACTTGACATTTAGCAGTGTTTCCTTACCGAGACAAGCTCATGATGGAAGATGGAATCATCATGAAAGGTCCAAAAGTGGTAATTCCTAAAGCATTGCAATAGGAATATATTGAAATCTTACATCGTAGTCACCCAGGTACTGATTCAACCAAAAAAAGGGCAAGAGGTGTTGTGTTTTGGCCTTCTATGTGCAAAGATATAGGGAAGCAAACTCTAGCATGTTCAATTTGCACCAGCACCAAACTGCATCAACAAAAATAACTACTTCAGCTACACCAAATTCCTGAATTACCATGGTCGACAGTTGCCACAGATATTATTGAATGGAATGGACAATGTTACTTGGTGTTAGCAGACCCTTACTCAAATTGATTTGAAAGTGACCAACTTTCTAATTTGATATCCAGCACAGTCATTATAAAATTGAAGAGACATTTTTCTGTCCATGGTAGTCTGCACAAAGTCATGTCTGACAATGGTGCGCAGTTTACTAGTCAGCAGTTCAAGAAATTTTACTGAGTCTTGGGTCTTTGTTCATGTTACTAGTAGTCCTGAGTATCCACAAGCCAATGGTTTAGCTGAACATGCAGTTTGGTGTGCAAAGCACTTGTTGGAGAAATCCAAAAGAGATGGTACCGATGTTTTCCTTAACTTACTCAATCTCAGAAACATTAATCGAGACAACTTGCTTGATTCACCTGCTCAAAAATTAATGTCCAGACAGACTAAAACAACTGTACTGGTCAGTAAACAATTGTTAGTACCAAATGCAACTGAGTGGTCAGGGCTCATCCTATGAGAAAAAGCTAGTCACAAAATTTGTACTATGATAAGACCAGTAAATCTCTTCAACCCTTACTACAAGGAGAAGTTGTGAGAATGCAAACATCTAAAGGATATGACCAAGTGGGAATCACGAAGGACATTTGTGAGGAACCAAGATCTTACATCATACAATCAGAAGGAATGGATTACAGAAGGAATCATAGACATGTGTTAACTGTCTCAGAACCAGTGCCACAGCAGATTGCCTGTGGCAATGATTCTGATTTCCAGAGTGACTCAAAAACTGTTCCAATTCAAAAGGACAGTGTACTTTCTTCAAACAACTTTGATGTAAAACAAAAAATAATAAAACGCACTAAAACGAGGGCATATGAGGTAAAAATCTGCCTTTATTAAAATATACAAGACACTATATTGAGTGCTTTCGCCCCTACAACTGGGGACTTCATCAAAATACATATTTCCTCTTTCCTTTGGCAATAAATATCCCTCCTTCTTTTACTATTGCCTGAATCATTCACCAATCACTTTATAAAGGGCATTATTACACACAAAAAAATTTTATTGTGAAAGCCATTTGAAAGTTTGATAATAATTTTTTTACAAACCATTATAACAAATAAAAGAAACAACACATTAGACTTAATTTTCAACATTTACCATAAAAACACAATCAACTACCTTTCTAATCATTTATAAAATTAAAATTATGTGATTGTTGGAATGTCTATAACAGTGTAAGAAAGAAGGATATTTATTGTCACAGAAAGCAGGAAATGCATATTCTGATGAAGTCCCCAGCTGTAAGGATGAAAGCACTCAATATAGTCCCCGGGATTCAGCAAGCTCTGCACGGCATGCAGGAATAGTGCAAGAGCTGCTGGAGGCAATATGGTCACTGAGAGATCCAGGAACAAGCTCCCGGGATGTGCATGAGTGCTCCTGCACTATTCCTCCTGTATGCTAATTATCGCATTTGCAGGTGAAAACCATGCAAATGAGATGAATTAGCGATCCAGGAAGCTGGCAGCTGTCCTTGCAGGAGTAGTGTAACCTGCAGAAATGTATTCGGCTAGTAACCGAGTACATTTCTGCAAACTACAAAACGGAGCCATGACAGCTCCAAATAAAGGGTGTATATAATGTGGAAGGCATGCCAATGGCCAAATATATGGCTATTGGCATGGAAAATAGGTTCAAAATAACAAAAATAACTTTTATTTTTTTTTGGCTGATTTCTGCCGTTTAAGTGTAGGGCAGCGGCTCGCAAATGGGATTGGCCCGAAAATAAAAATAAAACCTTGAAAAAAGCTTTTTAGGCAAAATCACAATTTTGCCATTATAGTCAATGGCAGGCAGAAGACAACAAGGCCACTGAATAGTGGTTGCTAAGGGGGAAGTCTTAGTGTTAGACTTGTAACTAGGCATTAGCAGTCAATTCTATGAAAATGAGGGGAATGATACTAAATCACAGATTTCCCCTCATTGCTAGACAGCACTCAACCGTGTAGGTGCAGGAAAACCATGGTGCCTAAGAGTTAGCTGATATCATAGAGGGGTGTGTCAGGTATACTGTAAGCTTATTGCAGCTCTGTGGCTTGGGTTTGCCCTTAGCTTAGCAGAGCTAAGGAAGGGTGTGTGTCTGAAGCTGATTAGCAGTGTTTACATTGCCTAAATGGGTGTGCGCACTGTGCACCAGGTTTTAAACAAACAAAAAAAATAAACCAGGAAATAGCAGCTCTGTTCACATCTGAGCACTGGGTTTGCACGGCGTGCCTCAGGGCTTAAAGATCAAGGCAATGGGAAGGGAAAACAGCAGTAGGAAGGTAATCAAGGAGAACTAGCATAGCTGGCAGGTGAAATGTATCAGAATCAGCCAATTACACAGGCAGCAGCCCAGCCCACCACACTACTATAAACTATGCAAACACCTTTCCCTCTGGTTTTTCCCACAAACTCCACACCACCAGTATACACAAATGGTGAAATTTTACCTAACAAAAGCAACAAAATAATAGGGGCAGCTTTTGCTCTCATAAATCAACATGTGGAAGAGGCTGAAGGTGGTGAGGATGAGAATGCTGGTGACCAACCCACAGTGAGAAGAAGGAGAAGAGTGTATAGACCCAGGGTAACCTACCAGGGGCTACATGAGCTGGAGATAGTGAAGCACTATAGGGTGGACAGGGACCTCCTACAGCAAATTGTTTAGCTGTGTCAGCCACGCCTCACACACAAAACCAACAGAGGGGAATCCATCCCAGTGGATACCAAGGTATGTGTAGGCTTAAGAATACTAGCCACAGGTACCTTCCAAAGGCCAACTGGGGATGTCATGGGGAACTCACAGGCATCAGCATCCAGGGTACTCCACCAGTTCCTGGATGTCATGTCAGCACAGGCATGAGTGCGTGCATTTGTGTGCCTTCCGTGGAAGGTTGGGCATCGGGCTGGCAACTCGACACCGTAAAACTCTACTGCCAATCATGAGCAGACAGGTGATCCGCTGTGGTGACCCCTAACCGGGAAAAGCCGAAAGAAGAAGAAGATGTCAGCACATGCTGGTGAACACATATATTTCCTCAACACCCGTGAGGGGTTGACCAGCAATATTCATCTCTTCCACCAAATAGCAGCATACCCTGAGGTAGTGGGTGCTATAGACTGCATGCACATACACATCAAAGCACCACCCGATGAGTGAGGTAGAGTCTACATAAACCACAAGGGCTTCCGCTCCATCAACTGCCAGGTTGTGTGCGATGCACAGGGCATTATAATGAATGTGTGGGCTGGCAGCCCTGGAAACTATCACGACTCTCACATCTGGCATATGACGCAGCTGCACCAGAGATTTGCCAATGGGGATATCCCATATGGCCACCTAGTGGGAGATGCTGGTTATGCACTGAAGCCATGGCTGATGACACTCATCAGAAATGCACACACCCGAACAAGAACTCCATAATGTGGCACATGCACAGACCAGAATCATAATAGAGTGTGTGTTTGGGATGCTCAAGTCACGGTTCCGGTGCCTGGACATATCTGGTGGAGCCTTGCAGTACTCACCAGCAACATGTACCCAAATTGTCATTGTATGTGCCATGCTACACAATATGATCTTGCAGAAACAGCTGCTGCATGAACAGCATGGGGCAGTGCCACACAGCCCCCACCATTGCCAAGGCCAGCACATGCATAGAGTGACTCAGAGGAGGAACAACCTGAGCCTGCCCCAGTAGGCAGAAGGAGGCATGCCCAGGCTTTGCCAAAGAGACAATTCATAACACATACACTGACACGGTAGGAACACAGGGAATGACACCTCACTCCGACTCGCACATACAGTAAAAGGGATGCCAAACATGACACTACCTGTGCTTAACCATGTATAGGGAGTGTACTATGTGCATCCAACATAGTCATCCCTCCAGCACCATCCTCAGTACTGGCACAGCCACAAGGTAAGTCACGCTCACTATCAATTGCTGAATGTAGTAGTATGTTTTGATACCTGTATCTATGGTATGGATGTGAGCATGTTAGGGAATTGGGTGGCTGAATGGGATGGCAGCAGATAGTAGACACCTATATAGGTAGCATGAAATCCTTAACAAGTACTGGTGTCAACATAGTAGGCAGTACTAGTCAAGGTGACAAAACCCACTGTTGGACATGTGGTGAGCCAAATGTGTGCCCATAGGACACACACATGCATGTCAGTGAGGCTCACATACCCAACAACAGTCTCAGCCAGCTGGACAGGTGTAGACAAACACAAAGAAAGGCTGTGACAAGGCCTCTGATTGATGGATATGGAGAACAGCCCCCCTCCAGAACTACACAGAGAGACTACAACAGGTCAGGCAGTGGGATGTTAGTTCTGAAGGGTAAGACGTCTGAAACTGAAATGTACGTCAATAAAACCTAAGAACTGTACTACACTGATATGCCTCTAGTCTGCATGATAGGTCAAAATACAGAATGAAATGGAGTACCTGAAATACCAGAACAGTCATAGCAAATGTTTACCCCCCCACAATCCTATGTAGAAATGTAGTAAGATGTACGTGTAGGTATAATAACAGTGGAGCACAGATTACCTGAGCTGGCCAAAGTAACAGGATAGATTGCAGCACATGTACAATATGCAGGGCTCTGTGTTATAGGTTGTTGTGTGTTGTATATTGTGTGAAAGTGGTCAGCATGTAGGCATGGAGGGTAGTGTCCTGGTGGCCAATGGCCAGTACTGTTGATGACAAGGCCAAGGTCTCACACCTGCAGTGTCAAATACAATGCATCCCAGCAAGACACAATCCAGCAGTAATCCATACTAATTGTTTGGATGTAATATCTGTCACCATCTGAAGGATGGACATGTCATGAATGTGGGCCCAGACATACAAACAGTACACAGGTGGAAGTACCCTAGACAGAGAGGGTATAAAATGTTACTGTCAAATAGGTTCATAGGTTGGTACTAGGCTATCAGCCCTAGGGCCTATACAAGCCTAGCCATAACAATTCCTTGGCTATTTCTTCCCACACTATTTACTTCCCTGGACCCCTGTCTAGCAGGGTGACTGACGTGATCCCCAGGGTGAATTTCCCTTCTCCCATCCAATCGTCAAGGTTCCTTTTGAAGTGGGCCAAAGAGGCACTCTGCTTGACATGTATGGGCAATCTATTCCAGAGTCTGGGGAGTCTCTGGGTCAGGAACCTATCTCTCCAGCATGTTTTGTTTATTGTGATGACAAGGTTTAGATCCCTGGAGCATGTGGCTCTGAGAGATTGGGATTTCTTTAAGTGTAGCATGTCCAACAGCTCTGGGTTTGACATGGCCTTGTATGTTAAGCAGAAATCGCCTTTGAGTAGATGATATGCGACAGAGTATAGCTGGAGTTTTTTAAGGCGGTCAGCATAGGGCATCTGCTTTAGGCCTGTGATTCTTTTAGTGTGGTATTTCTGTGGCCTTTCCAGTTGTTGCAGATGTCTTGAGAGGTACATACCAAACAGGGCATTGTATTCTATAATGGGTCTAATGAGGGATGAGTACAGTGGGACAATGACCTCTTTTTTTCTGGATGAAAAGCACTTAGTGATGAGGTGTGCCACATAGAAGGATTTCCTGACTATTGTGGCGATGTGGTTATCGAAGGTGAGACCACTGTCCACCTGTGTCCCTAAGTCTCTTATCACACTTTCGGTGTTTAGTGTACTGCCACCTATATGGTAATTCACGGATACATGTTTTTTCCCAAAGGGGATAACTATACATTTCTTGGCATTGAGCTTGAGCCCATGGCCACACCTTTGGAATTGTACATACAGGTTAGCAGCACATTAGCTGTCTGTGTAGTATGGAATGCTGATGTAGTCTGGCCAAACACTGGCAGACCACAAAAGGCACAGGTATGAAGTACTGAGAAACTGCTGAAGTGGAATGCCCCAAGTATATCTGTGAGTCAGCTGCAAGTAGCTTCCATAGCACACACGGACCCAGCTCACCCCACCATCAGCCACAGGTACCTCACAGGTCTTATCCCTGCTGTTGGGAATGAGTACAATATAACCCCAACCTCTGTATGGGAATAGCCACATAATGCAGCATGCTGAAAAGGTGTCCCATGCAGGTGTGTCCCTAGCTGTAAGCAGCACCCTGCAGGCATCCACCCCAATGGATCACTAAGAACAGAAACTATTAACATTAATACCTTGCACACCTACCCTGTCACCCCAGTGGAATATAGTGGCATGCAGCCTGAGACTGTAGGAGTGACACAATGCACTGGCCCACTACAGATGGCCTGCATCACTACCAAATGCCTTACAGTCCTCTGTCAAAGGCTTGTGTCTCATCCGTACTGCCAATGTATGTTATCTCATGGACTCCCAAATAACAACATAACACAGTCCACAGAACACAAATGAAAGGCCATGTCAACAAATCCCTGTAGCATGTCCACCATGTCCTACTGCATAAACTGTGGACCTACCCCTAAATACTGCTGGGATGAAGTGATAACTATAGGGATACTTATTAGATAACGTTTGCATAATGTTTGAAAGAGGACAGAATAACAGGGGGTGGGGTAGAAGCATGGCCGCCATGGAGTGTGTGAAGTCTAAAACTCAGGTATGTGTACATACTATCCCTGCCTGCAAACATAAAAATGGGTGGCGACAAACCTGCTCGTAAACTACAATGTGAAGGGGTAATGACCAGAAATATGAGCCCTGCCTCCATACCTCTCAACCTGGAAACATCAAAAATCTGGACAAGGCCCATGAGAAATAGGTACAAATCTGTACACTGATTAACATAACATTTGCATACATAATTATGTAACCCCACCCACTCCAATGGAATTGTGGGATGTCAGCTTTCAAATGCAAACTGAAGAACAGAACCAAAATATGGCACCAGAGTCCCCCTGCAGCCATTCCAATGTCCCATTACATGGCTATTTCGCCCCATTTACCATAAACACTAATGCGCATACTGCTTTACTTCTACAGTGATTATTTGGATTTTATATTTATATTTTATAGCACAATGCCCAAGCACTAATAGACATCTGCTAAACAAAACAATACTGTCTCACAATGAAAACAGACTTCTCTGCCCTTGAAACTCACATTCTTTGAAACAGCATTGAAACCCACACCACATCCAAAGAAAATGAATCTGGCCAGTGATGGATAAAGATTACCTTGGGCTGTTTTCAAATAATTGGCCCCTTGCACAGAAAACAAGAAGCATGCATGCGTTCTTTGATACACCTTCCTGACTTTATTAAATTATATTCCTTGTACAGCACACTTGTTAGACAGAGGACATTTTGAATGTATTGTTTGAACATTTTTCCAGTAGGCAATGAAACAAAATGCAAGAACCAATAATGGCAAAACTGGCCAATTCAGAACATTTCCATCATAAAAGTCTACTTCCACACCCACACAATATGTATCTACATCTGTATATAAAACAAAATGACAGTAGTGTAAGCCACAGGCATCTTGCAGAGCTTCTTGCACTTATTTTCAATTTCAGTTTTTTTTGGAGGGTGGGGACAAATATTTTGGAAAGTTGCTAGAATAAAATGTTATCACGATGCATTTCACAGCCAAGTCTTAAACCATGGACCCTGTGCACTACAGTCAGAAAAATATACCGCTATGCCAAATCAGCATTTTCCCAAAAGATAGAAAGACTGAAACTTAAATGGCTATGATTTAGCGAATTCAGTTCTCACTTCTCACTATAGCTATCAACATTTTAGCATAAAAATCCTGGACAAAGCCAATAATGGGGGAATGCAGCCCCAAAATACGGGCAAATATATCTTATAAACTTAGAGAATTGTTAGAATAAAAGGTTTTATGTTACCACTTATTTTCTGAAGAATATGAAGTCTGAAATTCAAATGCCTGTCATTATTTAGTGACTTTAATCCTTCAGTGATTTGCAACAAAAATCCTGAAAACCACAGACTTTGAGGAACAGATCAAAAATATGAGGCATAAATTCACAAGTGGTGGCGGTTAGGGACTTTAGGCTCTTTTTACCCTGTACCCATGGTACAGAGTTTGAGCCTGAGTACCTCAGGTTCACCTAAGTATACTTTTTTAATGCCATTTTTGAGAATTTCTTTGTCTTTGAATAGATCAAGGTTAGCATTTGCAACAACACTACTACTACTAATAATAATAATTTTACATCCTCTGCTCAACACAATTTCTGTTACATTCACACTACAACAAAGTCCACCACAGCAGTCCTTAGTAAGATTATGATCAATATTGACCAAAACAAATAAGGGACATATCCACTTTGTTTCAACCTCACAAAAATTTCTGACTGGCAAAATAACTCAAGAAGGTATAAAGTCATAAGCAAAGTATAAGCCTAAGTAGAAATAGGGCTTCAGTCGAACAATTTTCACATTTATATTGTTTGATTATAATTAAGTCAGTTCATTTAATAAAAATTCGTAGAATATTCTTGGAGACAAGAAATGATAACTAACTGGACATTCAGTTAATTAGGCTACCTAAATAAATACATGGACCATCTGCCTGCTTACTTTCTCTCTTCACTGACAGTCACACACACACAAAACCACTAAAATACACTTGAACGGAGCAGGATAAACCATCCCTAAAATGCAGTCTTACAGAATACAATACATAGCAAATAGAGCAGCCCGAAGCCCAGCAAACAGCAGCAGCTTTGTTCAAATGGAGTATTCCATTAAAGACTCATGCTCAAACACACACCTGCCCAGCCCAAATAAATACACGAACGGAGCAGGACAAACTTAAGTACACACCCTAAAATGCAGTTTACAATACATAACCCAGCAAACGGAGCAGCCCAAGTAAATACTTCAAATTACAGTGACAAAAATGCCGATCAGAATAAAATACATCACACAGGACACAGCAGCTTTGTTAAAATGGAAATGCCCCACAAACAGCAGCTTTTTTCAAATGAACAGCTGCAGCCCAGCAAAGACTCAAACGAACGTACACTTCCTAATTTGTTCAAAATGGAGAATACTTACTTGTTCCTAGTTTGCAGCAGAAATTTAATACACAGCAGTAGCCCAGCAAGGAGCAGAAAGATAAACGGCATACCTCTCAACAATACCAATTAACCGCACTTCAAACGGAGCATGCAGCAGGAATAAATTAAATATAGCAGCCCAAACAAATACACACACACACACACCCACACACACACACATGCTTTGTTCCAATACATAGTTCCTAGCTTTCAGCAGAATACACAGCAGCATGGAGCAGAAAGATAACCGGCATACCTCTAACCATACCAATTTACTGGACTTCAAACGGAGCAGGCATTAATTAAATAAATACAGCAGCTAACCAAATACACACAGCAGGCAGCCCAGCAAAGACTTGAAGCAGGATAAATTAAATAAATACATAGTAGCAGACAGCCCAGCAAAGACACATACAGACTTTACAATAGTTTGCTCGATTCCTCAAATACAGTAAGCGGCCCGGAACGGACAACTTGCAGCAGGAAAATATCACACACAAAATGGACACCTTGCAACACAATAAATACACAGTTCATTCACCTTGTATTAAGATAAATGAAATACACACAGTTTCAACAAAATATCACACACAGCCAGGCAGCAGTAACAGTTCTAAGTTTGTTCAGACTTTATAAAGTTCGGGGACTTAAACAGTTCGACTTCGCTCTGAATAGAGCAAGGAGCACAGCAAACAAAAGAGCTAATGGAGGAATTTGAATGGAATTTTACACATTTCTTTTCTTACCTCCTGAAGTCTAACTATGCATATCCCCCGCCAAAACAGTTCAAACAAAATTTCTGAGAACAGGCAGTAGTTGATGTCACCTCACACATCCTGTAGGCTGGTTATGCTGGTGATGTCATCCATAAATTTAAAGTTACAATACAAAATAAATAATAAAAAAAAAAATCGGGGATTAAAGGGGCCACTCGGGAATTTGTGGCACCCCAAATTTTGGCCCTCAAAACCAGTAAATACCGAGGAATTTGGTATGGTTGAGAGGTTTGCCTGCCTCTGGGTAACCTGTGTGAATCTGTACAGCTGTGAGGTATGGCCACAGCAGGATATGGCCATACTGTCATGTTGATGGATGTACAAGCAAGGAATCCTCAGCCACCACAGTACCAAGGTGCTGAACCATTTACACAGACCCATCAGCAAGTGTCTGCAGCTCCCCCTCCAGAATGGCATGATTGTGCAAGAATATGTAGGCTGCAGACCACAATACTGGACACAGCTTCATTCATATTGTGTTCCCCAGGAAATTATTGCAAGCAAATATGTATACCTGTCAGTAGTTGATGACATAAAACATCACAGTGCGAAACAGTACATATGTCTGAATATCTCTGCTAACACCAAAACCACGTAGCAGAAGCAGCACAGATGCAATTAGTCACAGTATCCCACTATCCTTTGCCCATTGTGACCCAATATTGTCAACAGATCTACAGATATCCTGCAGAAATAGGTTTCTAGCTGTAGGTATATAACACAAATGCCTGCACTGGAGTACAACCTACCTGGAATGGATTCACACATCCAATACAGAAGGTCATACTGGGCATGCTCCCACACTTAGAGAAATGAAGCCCATGTCTGACAACATAATGCTGAAGGTCATTCTGGACATGCTCCCACACTTACAGAAATTAAGCCCATGTCTGGCAACAACAGTGGACTATACATATCTGTCAGTCGCAGATATTTGTGCATACACTCCACATTGCACACCAGTCATGCTTTGCACACGCATCAGATAGGAATGCCCACATATATTCAAGAAAACACACTATAACAGGCCAAGCATACACATACATAGATGTGTGGAAGAGAGGGACAGACAGTGACAAAGAGTTTACCATCATGAGGCCTGTCCCACCCAACACACATCCAATTGGCCAATACCACATGATGTGTAAATGTCTATCACTGTAGACATTTGCTTCTGGTATCCCTCTGCACTATAGTGTATGTGGTGCTTGTGATAACTGTGTAATGTGACTGTACACATCATTATTCATCTTGCAGTTGTATACACATTCCTGTTAAATGTAAACCTGTGTGCAGCTGAGTGTTGTGTGTGTGCTTCCAGATGAATGGTTTATGGCCCATTCACACACACTGCACTCCCCATTGCCCTACTTTGGCAATCCTGCTGATGTCATTCACCTTGAAATACACCTTTGGGGAAGGGATAGTCCTATAAGCTCCATGGTGTGTGCTATAACTGCGTAATGCTATAGTGTGATGTACTAGTTAGGAAGGAGTTCTAATCCAGACATTGCAACTGTAAGACTCTGTGTGTGTGTTTGCTTGTGTATGTGAAGGGATCAATGCTTCTGAAGCCATTCACAGTCACTACACTTTCCATTGCCCTACTTTGGCAAGCCTGCTGATGCCATTCAACTTGAAATACACCTTTGGGGAATGGCTAGCCCTTTAAGCTCAGTGGTGCATGCTATAACTGTGTAATGCTATAGTGTGATGTACTAGTTAGGAAAGAGTTGTAATCCCAGATATAGCAACTGTGAGACTCTCTGTGTGTGTAGGGATCAATGCTTTTAAGGCCATTCACAGTCACTACACTTTCTATTGCCCTACTTTGGCAAGACTGCTGATGTCATTCACCTTGAAGTACATATAAGCTTTGTGGCGTGTGCTATAACTGTGTAATGCTGTAGTGTGATGTACTAATTAGGTAGGCGTTCTAATCCCAGACATGGCAACTGTGGAACTGTGTGTGTGTGTGTGTGTGTGTGTGTGTGTGTGTGTGTGTGTGTGTGTGTGTGTGTGTGTCTGTTTGTGTGTGTGTAGGGATCAATGCTTTTGAGGCCATTCACAGTCACTACAATTTCCATTCCCCTACTTTGGCAAGCCTGCTGATGTCATTCACCTTGAAATACACCTTTGGGGAAGAGCTAGCACTATAAACTCTGTGGCATGTGCTATAACTGCACAATACTATAGTATGCTGTACTAGCTAGGTAGGAGTTCTAATCCCAGAGATGGCAACTGTGAGACTGTGTGTGTGTGTGTGTGTGTGTGTGTGTGTGTAGGGATCAATGCTTCTGAGGTCATTCATAGTCACTACACTGTCCATTGCCCTACTTTGGCAAGACTGCCGATGTCATTCACCTTGAAATACACCTGTGGGGAAGGGCTAGCCCAATAAGCTCTGTGGCATGTGCTATAACTGTGTAATGTTATAGTGTTATGTACTAGTTAGGTAGGAATTCTAATCCCAGACATGTCAACTGTGAAACTCTGTGTGTTTGTTTGTGGGTATGTGTGTGTGTAGGGATCAATGCTTTTGAGGCCATTCATAGTCACTACACTTTCCATTGCCCTACTTTGGCAAGCCTGCTTATATCATTCACCTTGAAATACACCTTTGCTGAAAGGCTAGCCATCTAAGCTCTGTGGCATGTGCTATAACTGCGTAATGCTATAATGTGATGTACAAGTTAGGTAGGAGTTCCAATCCTAGCTATGGCAACTGTGAAACTGTGTGTGTTTGTTTGAGTTTGTAGGGATCAATACTTTTGAGGCCCTTCACAGTCACTACACTATCTATTGCCCTATTTGGCAAGCCTGCTGATGTCATTCACTTTGAAATACACCTTTGGGAAAGGATAAGTCCTATAAGCTCCATGGTGTGTGCTATAACTGCTTATTGCTATAGTGTGATGTACTAGTTAGGTAGGAGTTCTAATCCCCGACATGGCAACTGTGAGACTGTGGGTGTAGGGATCAATGCTTTTGAGGCCATTCACAGTCACTACACTTTCCATTGCCCCACTTTGGCAACCCTGCTGACGTCATTCACCTTGAAATACACCTTTGTGGAAGGGCTAGCCCTATATGCTCTGTGGTGCATGCTATAACTGCATAATGCTATAGTGCTATAGTGTGATGTACTAGTTAGGTAGGAGTTCACATCCTAGACATGGCAACTGTGAGATTGTGTGTGTGTGTGTGTGTGTGTGTGTGTGTGTGTGTGTGTGTGTGTGTGTGTGTGTGTGTGTGTGTGTGTGTGTGTGTGTGTGTGTGTGTGTGTGTGTGTGTGTGTGTGTGTGTGTGTGTGTAGGGATCAGTGCTTTTGAGGCCATTCACAGTCACTACAGTTTCCATTGCCCTACTTGGGAAGCCTGCTAATGTCATTCACCTTGAAATACACCTTTGCAGAAGGACTAGCCCTATAACCTCTGTGGTGTGTGCTCTAACTGCGTAATGCTATAGTGTGATGTACTAATTAGGTAGGAGTTCTAATGTCAGACATGGCAACTGTGGAACTCTGTGTGTTTGTTTGTGTGTGTAGGGATCAATGCTTTTAAGGCCATTCACAGTCACTACACTTTCCCTTGCTCTATTTTGGCAAGCCTGCTGAAGTCATTCACCTTGAAATACACCTTTGGGGAAAAACTAGCCCTATAAGCTCCATGGTGTGTACGATAAATGCAGTACACTGTTGTAGCAATACATAGCTAGGTAGGGGTATGAATCTCAGTACTGTCATGTGTGTGTGTGTGTGTGTGTGTGTGTGTGTGTGTGTGTGTGTGTGTGTGTGTGTGTGTGTGTGTTTGTCATCAGTATCCTGTGTGGAGGTAGCTGTGATTGTGTAATAACAGGACTCATTGTGGGGTGAGTTTTGCAAATTTCTTATATTGAGGATCTACTATATGTCACAAAGTCCACCTTACAAGGACAACATAGGTCAAACAGCAGAGAGGCTGTTGTAGACAATCCATACCCCTACATGTGACATTATGAATTGGGGAACAAGATAGGCAACCTTTGTATTATGCAGAAAACACTTTCAACCCATGTCTCATGCACAAATACACTTGGCTAGGCAACAACCACTATGTTGATAGTTCCCTGCATATTGCCCACAGATAGTAACCATGGTGTGATTGCAGTGGATTACAGAAGACATGGCACCCTGTTCTATTTCAACAATAGCCAAATAATTGCTTACAGTTGTTTTTTGCTATGTTCCCCACTGGACACCTACAACAACTGTAGAGTCAGCAAAAGTGATCCACAAAGAAAATACCATGCCTTATAAACATGCCCTGTATGGACAGATGGCACTAACACCAGTGAATACCTGTATCATGCTGTCAATGTAGGTGCAGGATCAACCTCAGTTCCATAGCCAGTTCTCACCACATGAGGTCAGGAATGCCACATCAGATGATAACAATCTGTCCACACAACATGCACCAGACACCCCAGGTACACTTCCACATGTCACAGGACATGCATGTGGGACATGTGCACAACCCAGACACCATCCATGTTATGGAATATAGAACACATACATGGCAAGCATTGCACAGCACTGGCCACCCACAATAATAACCTAGATGATTGGATGGTGAATACAATACCCACCTGTATGGGCCAATCCAGGGTCTACACCCCTAGGCCACACTGCAGACCATTGTCATGTGGCCTGATGCCAAGGTATACCCTTTGCCTGGCCTTGTACAGCCTTCTGGCACAGTCAACTACTACACACCTGTGAAGCAATAAACCCATGCATGTCAGTACTGGCAAATCTGTGTCTGTGTGTATGGAGATTGATGATTTGGAAGCCATTCGCACTCACTACACCTCCCATTGCCCTACTGTAGCATGTCTTCTGATGTCAGTCACCTTGATATACCCTTTGCTCATGCATCAGCCTGATAACCTCTGTGGTGCATGTGATACCTGCATAATACTGTAGTGTAGCAAACTAGTTAGTTAGGAATTCTAATCCTGACCCTGCCAACTGTGATAATTTGTGTGGACCCCTGAGTGTGATTGTGTCTTCCTTGACACCTGCTTTTGTGGACAGGCACATGTACTACACTTATCTTATCCCTCCTTTATCACTATTGCTGATGTCCCTCACCTTCAAAGATACCTTTGGACAGCTCTCCAATGTGTAAGCTCTGTGGCACATGCAATAACTGCATAAAAATGTAATAGCAATACATAGTCAGGCAAGGGTTTGAAATCCTGTACTAGTAAGTGTGTGACACAAGCATGCTTAGCTCTTACTTTCCTACCCCCTTCCTTTCTTACTTTGTCTCTGTCTGTCTCTCTCACTCCCTCTCTGGTGGATGTGGAGAAGTATACCTGCTTTGCTTAGGCAGCAGTATACCTCTGGACTGACCAGAGTGTGTCAGACTGTCCACATTTATTGGTCATATCTCTGCTGTATTCCACAAGATCATTACTGTGATATCTGTGGTACTGCATTATGATGATCTTATGATGTCTGTCAGTAACTGATGGCGTACATGTCAATATCAGATGTGACTTCACACACAACATTTCTGTTAAGACAACCCCTGTTACAGTAGCAACAGTCTACATTTATACCTGCAATACTTACATCACATCCCCTTGCACTAAGAGGTTGCGACTACTGGAGCTGAGGTATGACTCCACTACATGTTATAGACATATAGATTCACTTTAGAAGCTTGAAATACTGAAATGTCAAAATTCAGTATTTCGAGCCCATAAAGTGGAATCCTGAAAAGAGCAAAAGCCCAGAAGCACGAATTTCAAAAACCTCGAATACCGAAGGTTTTGAATTTCGCACTTCTGAGGTTTCGCTGTTGTTACAGATTCAGGTAAGTGTGTTTGTGTGTGTGTGTGTGTGTGTGTGTGTGTGTGTGTGTGTGTGTGTGTGTGTGTGTGTTAAGGGTTTTGGGTAGGGGCTGTGGTGTGTGTTAGTGTGTTTTGTTGCTGTGATGTGTGTGTGTGCAAGCAGAATGTAGCTTGTGTGGTGGTGTGTGTGTGTTAGTGTGTAGTGCGACCTCGGAGTTAGAATATTTAAGTAGGGGGTGTGGGGGGCACTGTAGAGAGCTTGTGTTTGTGTGTGGGGAGGATGGTGTGTGTGGAGGATGGTGTGTGTGGATGTGTGTGTGTTTGTGTGTGTGTGTGTGTGTGTGTGTGTGTGTGTGTGTGTGTGTGTGTGTGTGTGTGTGTGTGTGTGTGTGTGCAGTAGTACCATGAAATTCAAAATTTCCTGTGAACATGATTTTGAATTTCACGGTTTTCAGTTTTCTATGTTTTAAAGATTCGACTTTATAGCTTCAAAATACTGAAGTTTGTCATTTCAGTATTTAAAGGATATAAAATGAATCCGGACATATACATATATGTATATGTGTGTATATATATATATATATATATATATATATATATATATATATATATAGATATATATATATATATATGTATATATATATATATATATATGTATATATATATATATATATATATATATATATATATATATATATATATATATATATATGTGTGTATAGAACACATACATATATGGGTATACATATATATATATATATATATATATATATATATATATATATATACATACATATACATATACACACACACACACACACACACACACACACACACACACACACACACACACATATATATATATATATATATATATATATATATATATATATATATATATATATATATACATATACAGATAGATCTATATATGACCATATATATAACGCAATATGCAGATGTATATAAACACATATATCTACATATGTATATATATATATATATATATATATATATATATATATATATATAAAAATATATATATATATATATATATATATATATATATATATATATATATATATATATATATATCCATATCCTTATGTGTAAACATGACTGTTGTATATACCTTTCCAGATGTATTACACCATATTTATTTGATATGTGTATATTTAGATATAGCAACATACGTGATTCAACAGTAATATCACTAACAAGTACTACACAATTGTAGAAGTCATAGCAGTTCAATACTATTCAGTATGTGTACTGTTAGATATATTGGAAAAAACAACAACTATTTTCACAGCTGTGATGGCTTAGTGGTTAACTGCTCTGAGACTTGCAAAAACTGTTTATTTTGTTGCTGGGCAGAACAAGGGCTGTTGGATACAGAGTGATTAAGGCAGTTTTGAGCAGCTTTAAGCCAGTTTGCGTGGGTTTGTGCGACGGTAAGTGCTGCTAATGTACGGTTAAACAAAAAAGGTGCTTACACCATTTCAGCTTTGATTATCAGTGTGCAAATCTGCTTAGCATTCATATTGCAGCAATGCTGAAACCTGCTAAGCATGGCTCAGCCCTGGTAACCAGTGCTCACATTCCGGTTTGATAAAATAGCAGGGTAATGACATCTTTAATACATCTATTTAATTCCATGTACATAACATGCGTCTATGTGCTGTCATTACAGTAGCAAGGGGTATGAGTCTACTGTCTGGGACACATGGGTATATATGGCTTGCACAACACTCTTTTCTGTTTGAATGTGTTTCATACATGGGTAGTATCCCAGGTTATATGCAGTCACACTAGCGTGTTATGTATCATTACATTACTACTGTTGACAGTGCTTTCTCAAGTAAGAGTAGATTGTAGGTTGCAGTCCTGGAACCAAACACCCCTGCATGCAAAGATGGACTCTGGGTCCTGACTATCATGTTCTTGGTGTGTGAGCTGTGTGTCATTAAGTATTTGCTACTGGATATTGATCTGACATGTGGATATTAACTGTATACTACTGTGTGTATAGGACATGTCATTGAGGGCTGCTGTCATGTAGTAATGGCATACCTATCAGTGTCAGACATCTGTTAACTCAGTCATCCTACTGCACAACCAGTTGGCTAGCTGATGTCTGTCTGTCCTCTGTACTGATGTGCAGATGTCGGGACTCCATCTTGGCTGCATACAGGCAATCTATGCTTGAATGACACTGACATGTCTGCCCATCTGTATTATGAATGCCACAGCTAGGAATCCCACC
This sequence comes from Protopterus annectens, assembly GCF_019279795.1. NCBI lineage: Eukaryota > Metazoa > Chordata > Ceratodontiformes > Protopteridae > Protopterus > Protopterus annectens. The sequence goes on from NC_056727.1 coordinate 223,373,948, forward strand.
CTGTATGCACCACATGCAATGGATACCTCAACTAAACTACCACAGTCAACAGAACATGCTTGGGTACAGGTCTCCAAGACAGACACTGGCCATGTTATGTAATACATGTTGCATACATGTCAACTGGAGCACCTCACTGGCCTTCTGCAACAGGCAACCAGATGATTGGATGTTGCATGCAACTCTCACTATGAGGATCACCCCTGTGGTATCTGTTGATAGATGGCCTGCTGGCACATGGCAGATGACATGATACCACTGTAAACACATCCCCTACACTTCCCATTTCTCCATGAACAATAGCCTGGTATACACCTATGAACACCTGCACCAATGGACCCCCGTACTGACAAATGTGTATGTGTGCATTACTGAGAATAACAGTGTATATGTGTTTGTAGACCTGTAGTTGATAATACTCTGATGCCCTTCACACCCACTGCACCCCCCATTGCCATAGTTAGATGTGGTTGCTGCTGTACCAGACATTACATGTACCTTGTTACACTCTTCACCCTAAGGGCTACCTGGGGCTTGTAGTATGATAGGCATGGGATACCCTCTGAGTTCTGGCAAGTGTGTGTATGTGTGCAAGTGTGTATATTTGTAGGATACAGCAATCTGAGGCCACATTCTCCTAATACAATACACATTGCCACACAGTATTAGGGATAGTGATGTTGCTGACCACAGGAGAGCCAAGACAATGCATCACCCTACTATTCCTGTGGCATGTGCATTAGATGCATATCCCTGTATTAGCACTCTTGGGATAGACAAGGGGTTGTATTGCAGTCCTGGTCAATGTGTGATGGTGGGTATGTCAGAGTATTATCATGGGTTTTAGTGTGTACAATATCCACTGTGAGGTGTGGGTGCTGGTATACTGTCTTTACACCATGCTATGCCCAGTACATGTCCCATGTTCCACTGTAGGGGACCACTGTCACCATCAATCATACAGGTAATTGATAACACTATCCAGCCCAGTTATGCATGTGCTGTGTGCAACTTATCTTTAACAGAATGGACACACTGACAAGGTAGTTAGTACTGATAAGCCCAGGTCTCTCAGATGTATGTATGACTGTTATGTATTTGTCAATGTGTATATAACAGTATGTCACACTATGTATTGTCCATAAACAACCAGTACATTCCTCATTACCATACTGTATAGGCCTGGGGATGTTCTTCATGTAATATGTAACCTGGAACACACCTCATTCTAAAAGTTGTCTGGTGTGTGCAATTGAGGCCACACACATCAGTAGCACTGCATACCTAGGTAGGGGTTCTAGTTCCAGTGTTGCCAAGTAAAAGTGTGTGTATGTGAAGGAATCTACTTCAGTTTGCAGAATATACATGTCCCAGGAGGTTATCTGTCCAAGAACTGCCTGGCAAATGCTAACATTTCACAGGTATCATCCTGTGGAAATACGTTCCATCACAACTAGTGGTAGATGTGTAAATGCCCTCTTCCCCACTGTATAGGTGTACAGCGATACTGGGGTTGGTATATATAGGTGGGTGTGGCTCTTGTGAACACAGCCAAAATTATTTCAGTTACTGTTGAGTGTATCCCCCCCCCTTAGCTGGCTGTAATACTGTATAGTTCATGTTAACAGGTTAAGTAGTTATCTATCACACTATCTGCAATTCTACAGCACTGCACACCCTCCAAAGGGTAGGGCTGTGCCACCCACACCAGTACACCTATGTTTACTGAGTTGAGGATTGCACTACATTGGGGAAGGGGACATATACCCTGCCAGCACCATCATCAATTACATTAAACTAGCAGACTGCTTATTTCCCAATGGGTTGTTGTGCCTATTCAGTCTTGGTGGAATTACATAGGCTAAAATGGGTTCCTTGCATAGGTGCATACACCCATGTGTACAGTATTCTCTGTGTATTGCATTAACACCCAAGCCTCTGTGTGTGTTATATACAAACATGTGTTGTGTACCACCCAGTACACTTACCATTGTCCACTGTAGAAGGGCTGCTGACATCAACCACCATGCACTCACCTGTATACACCCCCAGACCTATCAGCCATGTGCCACATGCAGTAACTGCTATACAGACCTATGGCATGTGTTCACCTGTAACCAGGATATGGCACAGCCAAGATGTCACCACAGTGCCATACCCCTTGTAGGATACAACAGCAGACCATCATCCTGCTGACACATGGACACCTACAACACAAACAGAATACATTATGGAGACCACAATCACTCAGTGTTAATAACAGTTATAATGCATCATGGCTGGACAGCTACACTTCCTGACATGTAAGCATTAAACTTTACTGCTGACAACAGGTTACACAGCATTACATTGGTACACCATAGTACAGTCACCCTGTGCATCAGAACATATTAACCTATCCCTGCATCGATTTTTGGATGACAGGGATGTGGCACAGATATCATCATATGCACAGTGTGTGTTGTTGGTTTGCCAGAGACCTAAGTTGAGGCATACATTTGACACCATGTGTGTGAGTGAGGGGGTTTAATTATTATTTGGGCTGTTGTGATGTGGTGTCTGTAGGTATGGGGTTGCCCTAGCTATGTTGGTAATGTGTGTGCATGCATGCACACAGTTCTGCCATGTGGCTGCCCTATACAGGGGTTTGTTGGACAGCTGAAGACTCTACCTGGCAGGGTGTGCAGTTCACCGTCTCTGGCCATTGACACAAGAACTGTGCCTGCCAGGGGTTCCACGGGCACCACCAGGTACAAGCCACGATATGGTACTCTCCCCAGATGATGACATATGTCCTCTGAATCCAGGTCCCTCTTGGGACTGTCCAGGGCCACGTGCATGTGGCCTGCTGTGGTGTGGTGTGGACAGCGCTCCCCTGCAGTGCTGGGGCTGGTACTGCCACTATGGGAGCAGCTCTGTGTTCTGGCATGTCCATGTCGACCTCCAGCTGTTGGTGTTGCTGGCCTACGTCCATGTGGCTGTCACACCACTCCCACCATATGCTCAAGCACAGACATTCCACGGTCAAGGATTCCCACCATTTCACCCAACCGTCTATCCATGACCTCTGAAAAATAATGGAGGGCACCTGCAAGATCACAGATGTTGTCACTAACAGCTGAATAAGTAGCCCTCTGCAGCCTCAGAGCCTGTCTGGTATACCGTTCCATAAGTGCCTGCGCCTCCATGATGGCCTGAAACATGCGTCTGGTGGCACCAAATGTGGCACTTCTGCCAGGGGCATGATGACCAGCAGCCCTCTGATGAGCACCCCTGTACATCTGCCTATGCGGTACCCCACCAGACATCTGGCTATGGCTGCTGTTTCCAGACACACGTGCCATAGATACCACACTGTCCTGTTCCATGCCACCAACCGCCAACTGTCCCTCAGCTATGGCCACTGGTGATGGGGTGTGTATAGACAATGTGACTGTGTGCGGGGATGGCATGGATAACAGTGGGATGTCAAACAATGGTGCAGCTTCAGCCCTTGACAACCCCACCTGTGCCTCAACACACCTGTCATCATTTTCAGTGTCTGTATGGACACCAACATTAGATTGCCTGCAGGAGGGACCCTGACCCATCTCGCCACCTGTGAGGGGAAAACAGGAAATACACTTTAAGACCTGCATGTCATTGCTTAACAGTACACACATACACACACACACACACAGACACACACACACACACACACACACACACACACACACACACACACACACACACACCCTGACATTCCACCATACTACTTACCTGTCCCTGAGTTTACAGAATGCCCCTAGATTTTTCTCTTAATTTCCCCATCCTGCATCAGTCTTGAGTAATTAGTCAATAATACCAATCATTAACATATCATTCTTCTAATTCCTCAGAAAAGTGATCACAAAACATGACCTGTTACTCCAATAACTCTTTAACTTGACTGGAGTCATTTTTCCAAAGACTCCCTAATGTCATCAAATGTTCACCCTGGTTTTGTCCAGACGTCTTGAGCATGGCCCCCATATGTTATGGGCTACTACAGTCAGTCAATAATGTCATGCACTGGAGTTTCATACTTAACTATTGTTCAGTAGATGCAAGATCTGTTGCTCTATTAACTTTTTATGTGGACTACAGTAATATTTGGAAACACTCTCTGGTGTTGTCTAGTAATTTCCCAATGCATCTTTAGTGCTGCATATTTCAGTATTCTTTCACACTTCTGCTGATTGCAATTAAAAAAGTATCCCTGGTGTCTAGTTTTCCTTCGCAATGCATCTTTCATGCTGCAGCCTTTATTATTCTACCAGCTTTCCTGTGATTATATTTCAGAAAAATATTCCTGGTGTCTAACGTGTCTGTCCATGTCCATCTACTGCACAATTTCTAAGGGAAGTTGAGAGGTATGAACAACCCCACACTCACATATGTGCATACATGGACACACACACACACAAACACACTCACACATACACACACGCATTCTACATACATCAACCCCCCTCCACTCACCAGATAGCACTTACACACAAATTCACCCCCCACACACACATACACTTACAAGTGAGGTTGAACAAAGATATTACACACAGACCTCTCATTACCCATCTGTCAACATGCATGACATATGGCACTCAACAGCATGCAGTGCAGCTATAGTCAATTCCTGTTACCAACATTATACATCTCTGTGATACATGGGTTGTGTTAATAGGTGATGTTCCTTTCCCGGGAACACACTGCACCCATGTACACAGTATTGCTGTGCACCTGTTCGGAACCCTGGCATGTACTGTGCACCATACCTCACAGTTGTACACACCATTGCTGAATGTGTATATGTGTGTCAGTTATGTTTGCTCTGCTGCTCACAGCCCCTATGTGTTTGTCCGACACATACATGGGATGGTATGTGGACAGATGTCATTTGTGAATGCCTGATGTCTGATTTACAGATCTCATCATCAGCGGTGCATGCATGGCCAATAAAATGCAATTACACTGACAATCTTCAAATCTTACTGTGGCTATGGAGAGTGTACACACCCTTATTGATATGACACCCTCTTCCCTGATATGCCATGGGGCCACATTACTGCATATGTTAACATTACATGAACCTGATATGTGACATATGACCTGTGCAATCAAATGCAGTATCAAACAAATGTGTTAGTTGTGCAGATGTTGATTGAGATGCATACAATTTGTGGGTGCATATGTGTGCACACCCTTATCATGATGATTTGTTGCACCAACTGTTATGTGTACTATAGCAGTCACTATTCCTGGAAGGGGTATACTAGCATGGCCATCTACATTTGCCAGTATTTGGTCACTGCCCTACAAATGTCCCTCAACTCTGTATGATGAAAGGTAAATTCATGTGCACAGCCCTTGGAAGTCACACAGTGCCATTACTATTGCTGTGGAGTCAGGGTTATGTCTGCCACAATTCATGACCTTGACTGTGTGCAGATGCAGCCATTCTTAGAGAGCTTTGGATCTCTGCTTCAGTTCACTGTTGTGTTTCAGGATGACACCCCCTCCCCGTCCTCAGCTTTTTTGCAGATGCTTGACAATTATGGCCTATACATGTGTCATTTTGTAGTGTCCCAAACTCTGAACACCATGTGTACTGGCCTAGTCCCTGCTAATGAATGGCAAACATACAGGTGTACACTGGCACCAGCAAGTTACAGATGGGGATGGTGGGCCTGAGGTGGGGTGAGGTGTTGGTTGTGCAGCACATGTATCTTAATTGATACTATCTGTAGGCTTCCAACTTGGTCTTGATACACCAGTACACATTGCAACACATGCCTTTGGGGGACTTTTTCTGTTATGCATATGCTACCTGTAGAGAGACCTGGCTGATGTTTCCTGTGGTACTACTGTCTCATCTGATTACCCTAACCAATGGGCCACACTTATGCAGAGTCCAGGCAATTGCTTACACAGATACTGCACAGCCAGTACTTGCTAGACATTCCTGCAACTCCTCAGTGTTGTGGAATGTTACTAGGCAGCCTGCATGACCAGTTTGCAATGTGTCAGCATCTGCCTTGGATGGCCATCTGTTTATTTTCTACATTAATCTTGTCCCATACATCCTCACCACATACATGACTGTCTGCACTGTTTGTCATGGTATATGCAATGGTGAGGTAAGGCTATGTGTCCAACTCCTGGGTGCTACCTGTTGGGTATGGGAGCCATTCCATGGCTTGTAAGATGTGTGCAAGCCACGGCTGTCTCTGTTGCAGGTAAGTGGGCACATTTGATGGCCAAACATCTTGGACAGCAGACCATTTCTTGGTGTAACATTGAGGACCTGTACTTACTGGAAGGTCCATACTCATGAAGAGTGCATGCTGTCAGTACCTCAACAGTTGCTTCCACTATATGTTATCTGGAGTGTATGCACACATATGTTTCCAGTGTTTGTGAAGGTATGTATTCCCCATATTTGCTATCCTAACATGGATTCCATATTACACATTCATTGTTCATGTTAGGACCACATTACAAGTTGTAAGGGTTGTGGAATGCAGTATTGTGATATGCCGTAGTGTAGATCTGTAACAGTTGCCATTGTAATAGTGGTATATACACTGTTGTAGCACTGTATAAGGGGGATGTTTCAGACATGTCCCTACTGTAGGCCATTTGTCCCACCATTAGGTTCATCTCTGCACATACATCTTGCAATGATAAGTTTTTAGTTATATTGCAGGATTCTTACATACCCTTCAGATATGCCGCCATGGTGACCACTGTGATGCAGTGCAGTTAACAGCAACAATAAGTGAATATATACAGCATGCATTATGAGTAGGTGTGCTAAATGTGTGCATGGAATATACCATGGCAATAAGATGACCGGTGTATTGGCAAACCTAAGCAAACACAGTACTCACCAGCTACAGGCTGCTGCCCCGGAGGTATACCAGAGGGACCTACATAGTTGTGTGAGAGATGTGATGTCAGTAGCCACACCTGTGTCATTAGTACAGGGTAGGAGGAGCATTACAGTACATCAACACAAACCGACAATACTACAGATTATGCACATCTGTTTATAACTACAAAGCAGCAACAGACTATATGTATATTTCATCTCACAAATGCATGATTAAACTCTACAGATGCAGATGGATAGGCAACAGTGATCTACTGATGTGCCCTGTGGCCTTACCTGCACGCTCCTCAGCCATTGTGTGGGTAGCACCCACCTCCACTATGCTCTCTGCTGGGTCTTGTGATTGTGGGCGGGCAGGTGCCCCAAGGCTGGTGAGGAGCTCCTCAGCAGGTGTCTGGGGGGCTGGATAACATGACCCCCCTGGTGGCAAGCTGGTTCCTCCTAATTGACAGCTGCATGCCGATGGGCATGGTGGAGTAGATCAGTGCACCAATGTCGTCCCTGCTCATAACTGCAGTTTTTCAGGCCGACATTGTTTATCCTGTGGACAAGATCATTCCACAGGGTGGTTCTGTCATGCAGATCATGGGCTTACATGCAAACAGGGTGTGGTAGTGCTGCACCAGGTATGTAATGATGATGTCATTCTCCTGGGGTGTCTAGATTGGTAGTCTCTCCCGAGACATTGTGCCTGAAAGACATAAAGAGGAAAACAGGTCTAAGGACCTCATACTGTAAGGATATAATAGTTGTTAATACACATCTCTGTCTCCTCCCCCACCATATCTGCAACACCAATCTGATCACACAACTCAATGGGTATGTCTACAGCACACCTACTGTTGGGACATAAATCATATTGTACAACAATTTGTGCAATGTGTTTGTAGTCATGTTCCATGCTTAAACACTATCATTGGTGGCATGTTACGAACATTGTCACCTGCATACCATTGTAAGGGCCACTATGGTTCCATATATGCATGTGTACTGTTTGCTATGTGACTGCTGCACATCTGTTGTTTTGTGTTAATAAAGATATCTATGCATCCTATTAGACATAATCCTGGAATGTGTGGAGTATTACTACCCACATATGTTCTATAACAGTGACATAGCATGTTTGGAAAGACAATTGCCAGCAGAACCACCTCTCCCACCTCATCTGGCCATGTTACCAGGTCACATCACATCTGGAACCCACCCTGGGACCTCATCATCTACTGGTCCTGCACTACCTTCAGGTGGAACCACCTCAGGGGATAGTGGTTGCCCCCCCGGGAGCACACACAGACAGGATCCAGTCACCCGAAGTCAGGTCCAGGGCCTGGTGCATAGGAAGCTCCACAGAGACTTGGGGGATGTGCTACACCACCTTGAGGCCCTCCGTAGACAATCACAGGGTCCACATGCTCCTCCTGCTCAGCCCCCAGCCCAGGCACCTTCAGGGCCGTGAAGATTCAATTGTAATCGACCATGTGTGGGGACCTTGGTCCCATTGTTTCCATATGGGGGCTCATGGGCTTCCGCATTCCAAACAACACTCCCCATTCAAGGTGTTTACCCACCACATGTGTCATATACTGCCCCATATGCTGTCTTGACTGTCTTCCAACCCAACCTACTTTCCCAAATATACCTACTATCCTTCCCTAAAATACCAATCCCACCTTCACAAACAAGGGCAATGTGTTCCCAACATGGATTTTACACCAGACATAACTGTCCATTTTGCACCCACTTACTGCTGTATATATATATGTGTGTATTGATATGTGTGATGTTCTCTCACACATATTGTGCAGCACTGTCATTCAACAGTAGGGGACATGTATTTATATATATATATATATATATATATATATATATATATATATATATATGTGTGTGTGTGTGTGTGTGTGTGTGTGTGTGTATATATCTGTAGACATACATGTATGTATATATATATATATATATATATCTAGGGTGCATTCAAACATCAGGTACACACTCTCTAACTCTCCTTCGTTCACAGCTGCACTGTTCTGTCTTGTTACAACACAGACAGGTGTTACATGTGGACATAGCCTAAATTAGGGGGGGTGTATATATAGGGACAGATTGCAGGTAAGCCTATTACACACCTATGGCATTTGTGCATGCTGCATTACACGTTACCGTGACTGTCCTGCAAGTGGTGGTCTCTGAAACTCATGTGTCTATCATAACAACATTACTTCCGCCACCAGCTATTTGCCACACTAATATACATGTCTTGCGGTACAGAACACACACTATGATGGCTTACATCTTGTCATTCAGTGCTGATCTGCACAGTTGACAGGTATGGCCCATTGCCACCAGGGACAGACATTATTGTCCATAGCAGTTGTTCAGCAGGACATCATTGCAACAACTCCTGATGGTACATATAAATCATTCCACATCATCTATCCCATTATTATAGACCAAGTACTACATTCAGTTACATGCATATATGTTTCACATACCTGTTGTAGGATTGTCGTCTCTTCTAGATACAGTTTGATGCGTCCCCTTAGTTATGTTGGGATGTTTATAGGTTCAGTTGGTGAACAACTTTTTATTTACTGGTTGTTTTTTATTTTTGTTTTTTCTTTCTGTCTGTCTCTCTCTCTCTCTGTCTCTCTCTGCTACAGGGATTGAGCTGCTTTGAATAGATTGCAGCATGGATTTTGTAGGTGATGCACATGATCAGGTGATAGCCTCTGCACCAGTCAGTGTCCACCACTTGCTACCTGCATGCAGCCAGCTGTGTAGTACTTCCAATTACCACTGTCATGGCAACCCACTACTATAAATTACTAAATCATCTGGGCATTGTCCCTTTGCCTTTCCTGCATGGAGGACATATTTCCTGTGTATGGGCAGCAGTGTTACAAACAGCAGGTAGCAATACCTCCTACAACAGGACTTGCAGACACAGGCCAACTACATATTTGTATAAGATTCCTGACCTACAGACAGTGTGAGTAGTGTTGTTATATGCCTTGTATACCGCTAGTTTTACAGGGTTTGTGTGTACATACTAGTTTAGCATGGAATGCAGTCTGTCTGCATAGCTCTCAACTGTGGGCCTATCCACATGATGGCCAGAGGATTGCCTGTTATGTTTTGTCTGTCCACCACACAGACCTTTTCTCAGATATATCACTGGCATTCTGGCTGTTGAATGCTATCAGTACATGGCTGCATCCATTTGTGTTTCTGACTTCATATTCCTGAGTAAGGATATGTTGCAAACTATCCTGTAACACCAGCAACTTTCTCAGTGTATAACAACACTATTGCAAATATGGCCCTGTGTTCTGGCCTCTGTCCTCTACCTATATACATAGCTTTGTCCATATGTCATGCACTAAGAGGTTAAGTAGTGGCCTATTATTATGTTGTGCTGGCATTCCTGCCATCATTCCAGTGATGTTATGGACCCCCACACATATTGTGTGATAGGGTCCATATATATGTGGGCTACAACTAGACAAAACGTGTGTGTCTTTGTACAGTCCAGAGGTCAGTGTATGTAACACTATTATATGCCCTTGTAAGTCATTCTATGAGGGAGGGGTATGCACCATATATAACCTAGGCTGCTACAACATGTGAGGGTTATCAGTAGTAAGACACCTTAAGGTATATAGGCTGTACATTTCCATACATTTCACCTTGGGAACATTGGTGGGGTAGTGCTTACTGTCTTACAGACAGTTCTGTTGTCAGTGTGATAGTAATGTTTTAAGTTAAGCATTGTTGTGTAGCAGATACATCTTCATTGTGACAACTTAATTCCTTTCCCCCTAGGGGTTGAGTACAGAGTGTAATTGGAGGCTGCTGAACTGCATCTGCATTACTTACTTTTGATTGATTCTTATCTTCTGGCCCAGTGTTTCTTTACTGTTGTACTACTTGAAGGCCTATAAAATGTTTTGCGTGAGAGTTGCATTATTCAGTTAGTATGTATTTCAAACACCTAACAGCTATATGAAATGGCATATACAACTGAAATAGTAAACAAATAAACATTTCTTATGTATGCAAGCCTGTGTGTGGTGTCATGTCCTTTGACTTGTCTGTGGGTATATGTTTCATGCAATAATTGTCTTTTGTATGAAAGAATCAAACACTGGCCATTTTATAATATATATGTATATGTGTGTATGTGTATATACATATATATCTATATCTATCTATCTATCTATCTATCTATCTATCTATCTATCTATCTATCTATCTATCTATCTCTCTATCTATCTATGTACCGGGTACCTGCATACATGTGTGTGTATATGTATCATTGGAATGTTTACTGCTTCCACATTGTACATTTCCTATGGTAGACAGACTGTTCTGCATATCTTATTGATACTATCCTGTCATCATACAGGTGAGATGGATTACTGTTAACTTCTTGTGGCTATGTTGTGTAGGGTCCTGGGTATGAGACATGCAAGTGTTGGCTATTGTGTTGCAAGGCAGATCTGCTTAGCTGTGGAGGAGAGGATGACATCAATAATTACAAGAGGTACTTAAATTGGCCCCCTCACCCCCATTAACGGTGCCTTTGGTCATATATATATCTGTTGTGTTCTTTTATATATCTATATCTATAAATATATATATATATATATATATATATATATATATATATATATATATATATATATATATGGTTCATAGTTTTAGTACCAAGTTAACTGCCCTTGCGAGCCATTTTAACCCTAGCCAATTATCCCTTGTGAGACTCAAACCCTGCACCAACCTCTAATATATATATATATATATATATATATATATATATATATATATATATATATATGTATATATATATATATATATATATGTAGGCACTAAACAGCATATAATTGCAAAGTACCTTGCTAAGGTAAGGGAAAACAGCTCCTGTACTTTACAAAAAAAAAAAAAAAAAAAGGCATCAAACCAGGCATGTCCAAGGGTCAGCTTCCGGTGATTTCTCCTATCCACCTGGTGAATCTGGGCATACTGGGGCAATGCAGCAATTGCCTCATGTACACAGACAACCCTCTCCTCCTACCACCCAACACTACAACCTGTGAGAGATGCACTTACATAGCCAAAATGGAAGCAAAGCTCTCTCCACCCAAGATTGTGCTAGACAGTCAAGAGTTAACACCCACACTACATCGCAAGCAACACATAGCCCTTCTAAACCCACACCACCAGCACCCACATATAGCAACACTAAATCCACATATGCAGAGGCCCTTAACTGTAACCTGCCCAAGCAACAAGGACCTCTGAAGCTGAAACGCAAACAAACACCAATCACAACCAAAGTGTCATATAGTTCAAAACACCTGTGTGCCACCCAGCAACAGCTCCTAAGGCAAGACAATGTACCTAACACTTTAGTCATAGGTGACTCTATAGTCTGGCACACTGATGTCCCTCTCACCAGGTTGAACAAGGAGAAAATTACAGTCAGCTGCCTGTCGGGCGCCAGGATCCGCCACATAATGCATGCACTCAAGTCACTCCACAACAAGTACAAATATGACTCTGTCATTGTCCATGTTGGAGTGAATGACTTGAGACGTACCTCCCTGGACTACATGAAAGAGACATGGAAGAGCTCTCGGATCATGTGGCCCAGGCAGGTATGACCCTAGCCCTGAGTAGCATCCTGCCTTCGCCCAGAATGATACCACAATATAAGGACAAAATGATTGACTTCAACAATTGGCTAAGCTTCTGGTGTCATTCAAAGGGGATCCAGTATCTGTCTGCCTGGGACGACATGATTGACAGACCACGATGCTTTGCCAGAGATGGTCTGCACCTGTCGCCTCTGGGATTCAGGTTACTGGCTAAGGCTCTTGCCACCCCTATAGTGCCTTTTTTTAGGCAAAGTTCAAAGAACAAAACCACCACCGTAACAGGTACAAGCATGCAAAATCTGAAGGTAAACCTACTCAATGCTAGAAGTCTAAACCTCAAAATGCACTCTCTCTCGAGGCACTCCTATAAATGGAGAACATCGATATATGTGCAGTAACTGAGTTCAAGGCTCCAGAGAGCACCCCTGCAATACCAGGCTACAACTCTTACCACACTTTTCGGCCACCAAAGCAGGACCAAAACACTAAAGGTGAAGGAGTGTCAATATTCACCAAGGATATTCACAACACCAGGCTAGTTGCCCAACACAATGCGTCTGAAATTCTCCAGGTGCAACTAACACTAGGTAAGACTGCAATCCAAATTGTAGCTTGCTACAGATCCCCCACCATACCCCAAGATTCTCACTACACCTTTCTAAACATACTGGAAAATATTAAGATAGAACCAAACACCCTAATACTGGGTGATTTTAACTACCCTGCCATTAACTGGGAAAGCTACTCATGTACCAACACTTTGCCCAACGGTTCTTGGAATTCATAAATTCCAACGCCCTGGATCAACTAATCCATAGTCCCACCAGGGGCTCCAATATCCTAGACCTGGTCATTACCAACATGGGAAATCGATGCTCCACACCTATGGTCACCCCCTCGTTAGTCACGTCTGACCATAAGCTAATCACCCTTAACATCCGCATCCCACCCCCACCCCCCAGTAAGGAAACCTCCATAAAAAACTTCTCCAAAGCCAACTTCATGCTACTCAAGTCAGAAGTGACAAACTTCATGACACCCATGCAGACGGGAGCTGAATGTTCAACTGCTGAATCCTACACTAAGGCACTGTACGAGCACATCCACTCATGCATAAATCGTGCCATCCCAAATAGAACCAAGATGCTCTCATCCAAAAAAAAAGCCAATCTGGTGGTCCCCTGCCATAAACAAACTTTACAACAAAAGGAAGAAACTGTTGCAGAAAAGAGGCAAATCCCAGGATGCAAAAAACTTCCTTACCAGCCTCAGTAAGAAACTGAGATCCCTCATAAAATCCTCCAAAGCTAGTTACGAAAATAAAATTGCCAAAGATTCCAAAGACAACAACAAGGCATTCTATAATTATGTCAAGAATCTAAATGGCAATGCTCAGATCTGCTCTGAGCTAAAACAGAATGGCATTAAATATACTGATCCCAAGGATATTGCCAATATCCTAGCAGATCGATTCAGTGCCAACTTCACCCCCCTCTCACCCCCTAAATGGCCCATCTCAATACCGGAAGATTGCCAAATTCCGGTAATAATGGCCACACAGGTAAAAAACGCACTATCCAAAGCTAAGAATACAGCATCCATGGGACCAGACTACATGAACTACAATATGAACTGGCACCTCACCTAAGTGTCATGTTTAATCATAGCCTCACCTCAGGTTTCATGCCCACTGAGTGGCGCACAGCTACAGTTATCCCACTCCACAAGGGGGGATCCACCTTGGATCCCGGAAACTACCGTCCCATCAGTCTGACAAGCCTTATCTGCAAGGCCATGGAGCGTATTATCATGGAACTTATAAACAAAGACATTGGCAGCCTTCAAACACTGGACCCCACCCAGTTTGGGTTTGTGAAGGGCCGATCTTGTCTCCTGAACTTGATTGACTTCTTTGAATCAGTCTCCAGAGCCATGGACAAGGGTAAGGTGGTCCACACAGCCTACCTAGACCTTGCCAAGGCCTTTGACACCATCTCCCACTCTGGAATCATAGATAAACTTACTAAGCTGGGCATTAATCCCTACATCACCCAATGGGTTGCTAACTGGCTTACTGATAGAACCCACACTGTAAAAGTAGCCGACTCCAAATCCAGCTCCAGACAAGTGACAAGTGGAGTACCTCAGGGTTCAGTCCTGGGACCGCTCTTGTTTGGCATCTACTTCTCTGAAGTACAGGCCAACACTAAGGGACTCTGGATAACAAAGTTTGCAGATGACTGCAAACTGGGAGCCATTATTGAATCCCCAAATGATGTGGATACTCTACAAAAGGGCCTTACAGAAACAGATGCTTGGTGCCAGAGCCATGGGCTCAAGCTCAATGCCAAGAAATGTATAGTTATCCCCTTTGGGAAAAATATGTATCCGTGAATTACCATATAGGAGGCAGTACACTAAACACAGAAAGTTTGATAAGAGACTTAGGGACACAGGTGGACAGTGGTCTCACCTTCGATAACCACATCGCCACAACAGTCAGGAAATCCTTCTATGTGGCACACCTCATCACTAAGGGCTTTTCATCCAGAAAAAAGGAGGTCATTGTCCCACTGTACTCATCCCTCATTAGACCCATCATAGAATACAATGCCCCGTTTGGTATGTACCTCTCAAGACATCTGCAACAACTGGAAAGGCCACAGAAATACCTCACTAAAAGAATCACAGGCCTAAAGCAGATGCCCTATGCTGACCGCCTTAAAAAACTCCAGCTATACTCTGTCGCATATCGTCTACTCAGAGGTGATCTTTGCTTAACATACAAGGCCATGTCAAACCCAGAGCTGTTGGACATGCTACACTTAAAGAAATCCCAATCCCTCAGAGCCACACGCTCCAGGGATCTAAACCTTGTTATCACAATAAACAAAACATGCTGGAGAGAAAGGTTCCTGACCCAGAGACTCCCCAGACTCTGGAATAGATTGCCCATACATGTCAAGCAGAGTGCCTCTTTGGTCCTCTTCAAAAGGAACCTTGACGACTGGATGGGAGAAAGGAAATTCACCCCGGGGATCACGTCAGTCGCTCTGCTAGACAGGGGTCCAGGGAAGTAAATAGTGTGGGAAGAAATAGCCAGGGAATTGTTATGGCTAGGTTTGTATAGGCCCTAGGGCTGATAGCCTAGTACCAACCTATGAACCTGTGAACCTATATATATATATATATATATATATATATATATATATATATAAATATATATATATATATATATATATATATATATATATATATATAGACATATATGTTTATATATATATATATATATATATATATATATATATATATATATATATATATATACACATATATACATACATCTACATATATAAATATATTTCCTCTACTGTTGAATGACTGTGGTGGATGATATGTTTGAGAAAACATTAGAGTTATTTATATCAGACATGGCTTAGTGGTAAGTCAATTTGGCTATGCTGTGCAGGACCCTGGGTTTGAGACTTGCAAAGGCTTTTTATTTTGTTGCTGGGCAGAGCAAGGGCTGTTGGTGACAGAGTGATTAAGGCACTTTTAAGCAGTTGTAAGCAGGTTTGGCAGGTTTGTGCTAGAGTAAGCAATGTTAACTTCCGGTTAATTTTTCTTACACTCAGTCTCTGAATTGCTTATCCTGTGTAGCCATTGCTTACCCCCGCACAAACAGGATTAAACCCACTTACTACTGCTTAAAAACGCCGACTCCTGCTTACCCCTGCACTAATTTAGAAAGAAAAGAAACATGGGTCTTGGGAAGGTGGTAGATTTGGACACTTTATACATTTTTTACACTCTTTGCTGTATGGCATTGATTTATCATTCATTACACATTACACATTATAACTTTGTTTAGTATCCCTGATTCATGTGTACGTATACGCTATGGGGCACTTGTGTTTATCTGTGGATTTTACCACATTATTACAATGATACCTCACATCTGCACTTAATGCAGTAGTCCAGTTCACAAATATATGTTATTTAGTAGGTTATACAGCAAAACAAATGTTCATGAATTGCTTTCACATGGAAAATGGAATTTATTACAGTGAGGCTTGAACTGGGAATGACTGCTCGCAAAACAAGCACTGTAATCACTATCCTATTACAGTACTGCTCCTACTTAATATATCTTGCTATTTACCTTCTTGTGTCATTTGAGCTAGAGTATGCGTAGCTAAGTAATGGGCAAACCCGTGCAGCTATGTTTAAATTTAATCAGTTTGATAAAAAAAATATTTCTAGTGTTATTTTCTCTAAGAAGGGACAGGTTTCACTTACTGCTGTGGATTTCTGTTTGCATCTGCACATTTGACATAAATCCAGACGTGTTTCTGTTGCTATGAGTGTAGGGTTTTCCTGGAA
Source organism: Protopterus annectens (assembly GCF_019279795.1). NCBI lineage: Eukaryota > Metazoa > Chordata > Ceratodontiformes > Protopteridae > Protopterus > Protopterus annectens. The sequence goes on from NC_056727.1 coordinate 223,390,898, forward strand.
AGTGGGGCTTTGACCTTTGCAATGGCTGTGGGTGTGATTTGTCCAGCAACATGTCACGGTTGTAGACTAACAGTCCCACTTTGGGCATTTGAAGAGGTGGCAACCCTCTATGAGCATTCTCGCTCATTGTAATTGCCGAACAGCAATTCTTGAGTGCAGGGACGTGTATATTATGAGAGCTCTGCTCTCAGACACACCCCCTGCACTTGTCCATGCTCCGTGTCTTGTCTATTTTAGTAAAGGTGGATTTTTACCTCGTATGCCCTTGTTTCGGTGCATTTTATTATTTTTTGGTTTTAGTCTGTTTAACGTACTGCACCATCTTTACCTTAACCGGATGTTCCAGTAGTGAAAGAATCCCCAGAGACTGTCCCTGTTGCTACACCCAGTCAGAATTTATATGTAACTAGACTGGGTACAATTTCCAGACTCAATCTTAAGTGCACAATAACTTGGACTTGAAGTCAGTTATGTTTTGGTGATATGTTGAAATAATGTCTAGCTCTTAATTAAGCCTTGGTTCTTGTATTTTGTAATGTTAAAATTAAGGAGGGAAGATGTAGATCAGTGTGTATACTGAAACTAGTCAGCCACTGTATCTAGACAGCACGTTCGTATAAATTACCTAGCACATGCAAGATCAGTGCCATTTTATATAGTCATTCAGTGTGAGTGCTAGGTTGAATGGAGATGCACATGTGAGTGTGTTAGAAGTAATGAGTCAATCAGTAAGCATATGAAGTTTGAAGTATATGTTCCAGTTGCAGCTCCTGAAGTGTTTATGTACAATAAACGACTTGAACCCATTACAGTGCCTTAGTGTCTCATTTGAATACACGAGACATGCGGCAAGTAGATAGCCCTAACTACTAAAGAAAAAGAGAGGAAATAAAAAAAAACTTGAAATTTAAGAATAGTTAAGCTGAGCTACTACAGTACAGAAATGTTATTTGTATTGTACATGTTACAGATATGGCTACAGGCCTAAAATAATCAGCAGCAAAAGAGAGAATGAGAGATGTGTGAGGAATATTAACATACAGGCAAAAAAGTTCCATACTTAGAGGACAAAATTGCTGGGGTGGGGGCTCTTAAAATGCACATTGGTCCATGTATCAACTGTTAACTCCAGCTACACCTGCCAGTCTCCAAACATTAAAGATCTTAGCATCAGGCTTTAAAATTCATAGCAGTGGGTCAAAAAGAGGAGCACTTTCGTACTTTTTTGAATAGAGTCTTCAGGTATTAGATCCACTATACTTAGAGACAGGAAGTCTTTGTAAAGGCCTGGTTCCGTTATTTAATAATACATGTACCATTAAGCAAATCTAACTTATTGAGGAAAGTCAGTAAATATAGGAGGAGCAGGGAGAAGCACAGCTAAATCTGTGGGTAAATATCATATTATTATGCCAAATCATAGCCATTGGGAAGTATATCTCCATCCTTTAACCTGTCAAACTTTTCATCATAAGAATCACTTACTGCTTATATAGTCACCCCATCAAATTGCTCATATATATGAAAAAGTAATACCCATTATTTATTATGATTATTATATTACTGCATTATAGTCATGAAAATACAGTGTGGGATAGATTTCCAACATGAAGAATCACGGCCTGCATTAGCCTGCAGTAGCAGACCCACAACTATGATGTCTAATGATATGCTATAATGCTAGTCATTAAGAAGCATTATTAGCTACACGTGGTGCATCCCGGCATCTGCTGGTGTGTATCCAACACATAGGAAAGCATGTCACAGATATATGCTGAACATAGCTGCGATGTAGTGGACTGAGAAAATAACGGTATACCAGTTTTTAAAATCTACAACACTGATATCACCGTGTCTGATGTAATTTCAAAATACAAGGCACTGACTCATGCCTCTCGACTTCTTAACACAAGAAGAAATCTGGACAAAGCCAAAAATAATGGGGAGACAAATGTCCCAAAATAGGGACTGATTATAAATATTGCTCTTATTTACTTAGAAAATTGCTATAATTAACAGGATTTGTGTTAGCATACATTTTCTGAAGGATATGAAGTCTGAAACTCAAATTCATGTCATTATTTAGTGACTTCAGTTCTCAGTGATTTTTCAGAAAACCACATATTTTATGAGGAAATGACCAGAAATATGAGGCAAAAATTTAGACATTCTGCAAAAATCCGGACAGTTGAGAGGCATGCACTGATGTGAAATGGAAACTTGCATGCAAATCAATAAAACATCACCACTGATAATAAATTGAAAGTGAGGCTGTAGCAGATATTTGAATGACCAGACTGCACATTACCTATTATTGCTGACCATGGTCTATATTGACCAGTCATATGCATGTAGACAATGGCTCTGAAAAGATACAGAAGGATCTCCATACCTGGATATTCAGTGATGAAGGAACTTATGGAAAATTAAATATAGGAAGAATACATCCAAATAATGCACATCAGAGACAGGATACCTGCTAAAACAAGTATAAGGCATATATCAAGACTCCTGTGTAAATCAGAGTTGAATACGGAGAGGAAGGCCACAACAAATTTTCTTTTGTTTTTGGACAAGATGCCCACATAATTTTAGTGGTCACCAGTGTGCAAGAGTTTCAAGAACAATGGATACTAATGTGCAGCAATATCCATTGTAGACAGGTGTAACTCACCACACAACATTGTAGGGATTTGAACTATAAAGGTCAGGTCATATCTTATCTTTATACCCATTTTAATAGTTGAGTGTACTCACAAGCATTGCTGGGAGGGCTCTGAAAATGTACATTTGTTTATATTATCATGTATATTAGTATTTTATGTATATATTATATATTCTGTATATATCTGATATTTTATAGCTGTCATATTAAACACTGTATTTATTTTTTTATTGATATTTGATTACCAGGAAAGTCTGACTGGGTAGAAGCCCATTTTCAGCGGAGGCCTGGGGGAAAGCTCCAAAGTATTACAAAACATTTTAAGAACAATAATTTTACAATCTTTAAAAATAATACAAAAAATATAGTTTAAATAATTATACCAACTTAGACATAACATGGAAACATTGGTTAGGAATAGATACAAGTTATATGACAATGATTTAATATTTAGAGAATGTTTATCCAGTTTATAGAGAAATTAAAGGTAAGGAAAGCAGGCTTATGGTATATTTAGAGAGAAAACTAAGGGAGAGTCTTTCAGAATAGTTTTGAAGGATGGGAAGGAGGGTATTGACCAAATGGATACAGGTGAGGAGTTTCAGGCTGTAGTAATATGGTACAAGTACAGAAAATGCTGATTAGATTTGATAGGTTTGTGGACAGATAAGAGTTTTTGGTCATTGGATCATTATGACCAACTGGGAACATAGTTGTGTAGAATGTTATTTGGTGCTGGATGGTGGATAATTTTATAGGTGGTAAGAAGCTGTGTATATGTTAGTTGAAGGGGTAATTCTAACCAATTTAGGGTTTTTAGTGCTATACAGTGGTGGGTCCTGAAAGGGGTATTTGCTGCAAATTTAGCAACTTTGTTATAGCATTGTTCAAACTTTGATTTTTGTGATGCCTGGAGGTTAGTAAGGATAGGAGCATGAGAAAGAAGTGTGAGGAAGAGATAAGTAGTGGCAACTGTAGTTTTAGTTGCATTGGTGAGAAAGTTTCTGGCTGCTGAAAGCATCCCTAATTTGTCATGAGTTTTTCTTATGAGTTTTGTATATGCAGATCGAATTTAAGATGATCATTCACTATCATCCCTAATAATTTGCAGTGGGAAGTGACTTCAATGGTTGTATTATCAAGTGAGAGGACTTTAAATTTTGTTTTTTTTTTAATGAGAAAGGGATTTGGGGAAAAAGTAGTATTTTTTTTTTAGGGGTGAGCACGAGTTCTGAGTTACAAAGCCATGTTTCAGTTGCTGCTAAAGGTACATGAGTAATTTTTTGGAGATATGCCATGTTGTTAGATGTGCATATGACTGTGGAATCATCTGTGTACTGTATTAGGGAGGCCTGTTGTGTGGATGTGTGGGGGGTGTTGGTGATTATGTTAAAGAGGAAGGGACCAAGGATAAAGTCGGTGACTGGGAGGTATGGAGAGAGGGTGGAGTGCCATTTTACCGACTAATACCTATTGGATAAGTAGCTTTTGTACCATAGAAGGATGGGCTGAGACACACCTAATGAGGCCATATGAAGTAGAAGCTTGCTGTGGCAAACTGTGTTGAGCGCTTTAGACAAGTATAGAAATAAGGAAGAGGCTAGTTTGCCATTATCTCTAGATTTATTGACAGTACCTAAAAGTGCATTATTAGTACTGTGGAAGGGACAAACGCCATGTTGTGTAGGGGATAGGAGCTCTTCCTGCAGAAGATAGTCTAGCAATTGTTTTTGAATACATTTTTCAAGTAATTTGGAAGTGGGGATAAGATTGCTATAGGTCTAAAGTTAGTAATTTCTGTTGAGTTTCCTCCTTTGTCAGAGGGATAATGTGTGACTTTTTCCAGAGAGAGGAAATGTGGGATTCCAGGATTGACATATTTATAACAACTGAGACAGGGCAGGCAATGTTATCGGCTGCTATTTTAAGGTATTCACTTAGAAGGTCATCAGTTTGTTTAAAAGTAGTCTTATATAGGATGTGGGCACAGGTTTGAAGGTGAAATGGATGTGGTGATATGTGGATGTTGGGCAGGGTTAGGATTAGCTATTAGGGAATCTTGGTTAGAAATTTATTTATTTATTTATTTATTTTACATTTGTTGACCGGGATAGTCCGACTGGATACATGTCCATTTTCAGCGGAGGCCCGGGGAGAAAAGCTCCACAGAGAAAAAACAGAAAAACACATAGGTTTACAGGTACATAAATGAAAGGCATAACAAATTAACATTCTTTATGCTTTCCTTGGCATGATTATTGTATCAACAAGACAGTAAAGAATCCAGCTCAAAATTACAAGTACAATACAAATTCAAGAGACAAATTCAAGAGACAATAATGTTACTATGTTCAAAAAGTTCTACACCATTGCAGGGCTCCAAGTGATCATAGAGAAACTGATTACAGTAGAACGAACTAAATAGAAATGCTGTACTATCTAAGAAATAAGAGTTTGTATTGTGGTTTCGAGTGGTGAGTTATTAGGAGAGGAGTTAGGGTTGAATTTTTGTCCAGTATGCAAGATTTCTTTAATGGCTATTCAGAATTTTTAGGGTTGTGTTTACTCTAATTCTGAAAGTTATTATACTATATTTTTGTATTCATTTATTTGGCTTTTTAGTACCATTGCAAAGCATTCTGAAGTTTTCACGATATTGTGGTGGCGTTTAGGTTTGCCATTCTTTTCCAAGCTTTTTTCTCTATCCTGCATTAGCATTCTAATCTCTTGGATAGCCAGATTGAATGATTTGGTTTTAGTCTCTTCCTTCTAGGAGAAAGGCTATATTGCATATATGGGACATGTATTTTGCTGCATGATACACTGTGTATTTGTAAACGTTGCTATACATAATCATGTTAATTACAAATGATACATAAGAAAACCCTTGTTAGATGAACATTATACAGGAAACATTTCTGTGTATTTGTAGTGATTCCTGGTCTGTACTGCTTATAATTTACATATTGTGTTCTTGTTCATTCCTACTCTTCAGTTTTTGTAATGCTTACTTATATGTTTATATCTACAGGGAATTTGGCAACACATGCAAAATGTCTGCTGACTCACCACAGTTATGACTAAGCACAAGTCTTGAGCTATTGCTGAGATTTTCTTTATTCTGACTCACTGTCATGACTGCAATGGCAACCATAAGCAGAATCCAGAGGGAAATGTGTATTTACATTTCAAATCATGTTTCAGTTTTAGCTAAAGTCACATATTTGTTTTATATTCAAATACAGAAAAATAGGTCTTAGAAGTTACTTAACCATTAAGAAACATTAAAAATAAAAGTGACTATTTTATAAGGACCATAAGGTACATGACTGCTTATGTGATAGCAATGTTGCTACATGCACGCTCTGTGTCGGCATAGCCCTCATGCAGTGACTTCATGTCTCATAAGTTCCTATCATGTACAGTAACTTCTTTGCTATGCATACTCTCTCATGCTCCATAATTCACACCCTTAATTATCCAAAGTAAATCTGAGTTTATTCAATGCAATTTCCCTGCAGCAAACACACTGTAAGAGAAAAATACTTAAATGACATCTACTAGGATAACTGTACTGTTTCTCATGCTAAATCTTTATTATGTTCATATTGTTTTACATACAATAAACCATTTGATTTATTCATTCATTCATTCATTTTGATCTTTATTATCCCTGTAATTGCCCTGGCTGGTGTGTGTCCCTGCTCCCAGAGGATTAGTGCTACTCTCTCTACCTCCTATCCTGTACTAAGGGACCTGCTTGGTCTTTCAGGACCCCTTTCTGATTTTTTGTCTCAATCATCCCAACATCTGGCCAAAGAAACCTGTTGCCCCAGCACATTTATTTTTGTTCCCAGCTACTAAAAGGACTAAGAAACTCTCTACCTCCTATCCTGTACTAAGGGACCTGCTTGGTCTTTCAGGACCCCTTTCTGATTTTTTGTCTCAATCATCCCAACATCTGGCCAAAGAAACCTGTTGCCCCAGCACATTTATTTTTGTTCCCAGCTACTAAAAGGACTAAGAAACTCTCTACCTCCTATCCTGTACTAAGGGACCTGCTTGGTCTTTCAGGACCCCTTTCTGATTTTTTGTCTCAATCATCCCAACGTCTGGCCAAAGAAACCTGTTGCCCCAGCACATTTATTTTTGTTCCCAGCTACTAAAAGGACTAAGAAATTATGTTCCACCTTGGAACTACCTATTAAGCTGTTTTATTTATTTATACCTTACCTAGTACCAAGAGAAACTAAGCTACCGAGTTGAGAAACCAGCAGCAATTTTCTCCTCTAAACCCCAATAGCAATCTGCTATTTTCTTCCCTTGCTATCTTTTATCTGTACTCCTTTTTCTAGCTATCTCTAATACATGTACCTTTTCTGTATTATACTTTCTGCCCACTAAGTGGCACCCTAATCCAGTCTAGGGTTATACCTCATTCTACACCTTCCCAAATATCTGCTCTGAATACTTTTTCAGCTCTCATCCCTTGACTAATTGCTAATCTCCTTGCTGCATCACTCTGCTGTTACCTTTTCTCTTCCCACTATCTAGCTATACTTTTTTTCTTCCTTCTACTCCCCCAACATTCTCTACCTCTCACCTGCTTTACCACACTCTATTTACCTGGATATACTTAACATGCCTCAGGAATCTGCTCTCTGATTGTCTCTGTAGACTCTCACTTACCTGCTCTAACCCTCTCCGTTCACCCTGTGGGCTTACTCCGCTCCCTTACCCTACCTCCAATTCCCACACACCCCCATTGGTCCTACTCTTATACTTACAAAGACACACCCCCTTCCTTCCTATCCAATAGCTATCCAAAACTCATTACAGACCTACCATCTACACACCCACTCCCATACTGACAATTACTCTCAGTTACCTCTTACATATTTCTATACTCCACACTCTCTCTACTCCTACCTCCTAATTCCTAACTACATTCTATAATCTCCTACACCATGCCCTTAACTTATACACTCACATGTATAAAACTACCTCTCCTACTTTCATTACTATCTATACTTTCTATACCCTATACCCTTACCTTTTATGAAAACCTACAATTCACGTCATCTCACCAACCCCTAAAACAAACATTACTACTAAATGAGCTTGAATTTCAAAGCCATTCTAACATAACATCCACCTCAACCTATCTAACACCTAAATACCACAGAGTAGCCCATTTTACATTCACACAATATAGGAAATCACAACTTAATTGCAGTAAACTACTGAAGCATCCATATAGTCCCTATAGACATCCCCTCCTTCATGGGGACATTCATCTCAACCCAGGACCAGATAACATCCTGAGACACCCCACTCCCCCTTCACTCCCTGTATAACCCCATATTCTCTACTCATAGCTCATCTCAATATAAGGAGTGTTAACAATAAAGTAAGCCAACTACACGCACTACTAGATACACACTCTTTTGATATCTTATGCTTAACAGAAATCTGGCTTAAATCTGTTACAAAAGAAAATGAAATCCTCCTACCTGGTTGTAACATCTTGAGATTAGACTGAACTACCAAAAAGGGTGGTGGGGTAGCAATACTGCACAAATCTCATTTACAGGTCACTTCTTTACTAGTACAACCACCTCTAGATACTAATGTGGAAATTCTTATCTCCAAGCTCAAGCTCAATACTACTAAATCTATATACATAATATGCTCCTACCTACCTACCCCCCAGGCAATAACATCAGCATTTTAGAAAGTATCCTCTGCTGGCTTTCAACATCCTTCCCTCAGGAAACCATTGTACTTGGTGACTTTAATATAGATTGGAACACCTGTACCACTCATAAACCCACAACCCATATAAACCTCTATGGCTTCTCCCAAACTATTACCACTCCCACCAGAATCCATAAACCCAGCTGCAAAGAAAGTATATTAGACAGGATCTTAATTAACAGCCACCCTCTCTCTTACAAAGTAGGTATCCTTTCTGATGATATTAGCGACCATTCACTAACCTATCTATCTAGACAAAAATCCTTTATCCCAAACCAAACTACCTTTAAAATCACCCGCAACAAAAATATTTGATCCAGTCACCTTTCAAGCAGAACTACAAGCCTGTGACTGGTCACCCTTAAGGCACCTGCTAATTGATGAAGCAGTATCCTATTTTAACTCCAAATTCCTACAAATTCTTGAATTCCATGCCCCCTCATGCTCTATAAGAACTAGAAGCAAAGCAGCCCCATGGCTTACTAAAGAAACCAGATGACAAATCCTACAAAGAAATAAAATCTGGTCCAAATGGAGAAACACTAAAGACCCAATTGATCAGAAATACTTTAGACAGCTAAGAAATGCCACCAAAAAATCAATAGTTCAGGATAAAAAAAAAATATTTCTTTAAACTCCAGAAAAAGTACCATAATTAACCCCAAAGCTTCTGGTCAGGCATAAATAAACTTTTACATCCAGGCCACTCCAAAACACCAACCCCATCTGGTCTCTCTCTAAACTCTCCAAACCAGATTGCTGATGCTTTCAATACCTTTTGTACTGAAACTGTCCAATCTCTAGCTAACACCTTACCACCTGTTAACTCTACCATCTCATCCTCCTTAACAACCTTAACATGTACCTTTCACTTAAAACCTATTCCTACAGCCCTCATCTATACTCTACTTCATAAACTTAAACCTTGTACTCCCTCAGCTGATCTCCTACCACCTGAATACCTTCAAACTGCTGCAAAAGTTCTTGCCTATCCCATTTCTATCCTAATCAATAGAACCATAACTGAAGGCTCCATTCCTTCACGCTGGAAAATCTCTCACATAATCCCACTTCACAAGGGTGGTAATTCAACTGAACTCTCTAACTTTCGGCCTATAGCGCTACTATCACCACCAGCCAAAATCATGGAAAAATGCATCCATCAACAATTTCTTGACTACATTCTCCAAAATAACCTTCTAGTTGACTGTCAACATGGTTTTAGACCGTTCCACAGTACCACCACTGCTCTCCTATCCCTTACAGAATGCATTAATAAACATCATAAAATAACATGCTCTCCTCTGCTCTGTTCATTGACCTATCTAAAGCTTTTGATATGGTTAACCATCAAATACTTCTCAACATACTCTATTCATTCTCACTTGACACACAGGCCTTACATTGGTTCAAGTCCTACTTGCACAATAGACAGCAGGCTGTCCTTTGGGATAATAACCTATCCAAACATCTCCCTATTACCCTCGGTGTCCCTCAAGGCTCTTCTCCATATTCATTAACAACCTTTCTACAAATTTACCTCTACCTACCTGCATACAATACACAGATGACTCCACTTTGATTTGTAAAGCATCCACTTCATCTGAACTCTAGTCCATCACTCAAACAGTATTTAACCTAGTAGAAAACTGGTTCCAACAAAGTCGCCTCCTCCTAAATGCCAAAAAAACAAACTATTACTATTTATTCCAACTATTAAATCCACCCCAATAGATTTCTCTATTACATCCATCGATGGTACAATCATAGCTCCTGACCCAACTACCAAACTCTTAGGTGCACTGATTGACCACAACCTCAACTTTGACTCACATATTAATGCCACTATTAAAACAGTAAACAGAAAACTTGGATCCTTGTATAGGATAAAACCTTTTCTCACCCCAGAAGCCAGCTCTACTATTGCCCAGACCCATCTGATCTCCACCCTCCTCTATGCCTCACCCATTTATACTAATCTTTCTAAAGCAACCTAAACAAACTGACCACTTCTTATAACAATATTGCCAGGTTTGCTACTGGGTCCCCATTTAGAACTCATCACTATCAAAATCTCAAACTTCTAGGATGGCTAGAACTAAATAACCAGCTAGAATTTCAACAACTCTCCATTACCCATAAGATTCTGTACCAGCCTAGAAATACTCCTATTCTCAGTAGCCTCATCTCCCCCTACACAAACCTTACTACCCTTCGCTCAGCAAATAAACTACTGGTTACCATCCAGAAATCCCACAACAAGGCAGGTGATTCTCTTTTCTCTAATTCAGTGGGGAAGATTTGGAACAAGCTTCCCATTAAACTTACATCTCTCTCATCATTACCACTCTTTAAAAAGCAACTAAAAATTCAACTAAAAACACAATGGCTATGTCCTTGTACTAACCCTGACGAACCCCCCCCCCCTCCCCAGTATAATATTATTCTATAACTCTCCTCCAATAACCCACTTTGCAGAATTAGTAAATTCATCCCTCACTCCCTTCTTAGTATCTTATTCCCAAGGAAATATCACTGAGTATGCTCTTTACAGCATTCTTTCTGCAGTGAGCACATGTCTTCCACCTTGTATATAGACCAACTATTTATTTCACTATGACTGTAATTACTTCTTCATGTACATATATTTAATAATTTTCTTATTTCTCAGTGTTATATTTTTTTATAACCTATATACATCATTGTAAAGGTGCATTTCTACCCAATATACTTATGGTGAATATCAATCACTTTCCTATGGTAATAGTACTTTATTTTGCCTTGTTAAACTCAGTAGTCACAGTCTGTATAATTTTAGCTCTGTATAATTCAAATTGTTGAAGAACATCTTCATGTATATGTATTTTAGATTTTTTTTGGACTTTTGTTCTGTCTTGATTTATTTAGTTTAAAGTGGAGTTTATCTCCCCGGGCCTCTACTGAAAATGGACATGTATCCAGTTAGACTAGCCCGGTCAACAAATGTAAAATAAAATAAAAATAAAATAAAATAAATTCATCTCTGATTGTGAAGGGGTAAAAAATGGGAACTTAATTCTCTCTCTGTCATCCCTTTATTTAGAAATAAATCATGTCCCCGTCTGTCTTTTCTCTATTAATGTAACATTACTGTTTCAGCATAATCTCCCCTCCATTTTACTTATGTCCTGATCGAATGCTTGTGTACTGATAATACAGTGCCTTGCAACCTTTCAGGGTTTACTTACAGTACCTGCATTCTGTTTTAGCATTACAGACACATATCTGTCTGCACTTTAGATGATCATGTTGTGAATTATTTATAGTTATACACTGGACATTGTGTGAGCATGTCCTAGTCTGCATTTTTGTCTGTCTTGATAGAGGATGAATTTAGAAACCAAGAAACAACAACTCTAATACTGATTCACCTTCCTTACTGTTCTCTTTTGATCAGAGTTGTGTCCACCACAACACTTCCTTCATTGTTTATTTCTGCTCCCTGTATTTTATAGAAGAACTTGCTGATAATAGGTGGGACCTCATGTAAATAGTTTTAGAAGGATTCTTGACATTGCAGTACACAAGATGCAGTACTTTTCCGTTAAACCCCTACCACTTCACGCTGCTGTGTTTTGCCGGTATTTCATCGGCAGTTTGATTGCCTTCTTTCCTACAGCACTGAGAAAGATGATATTAAAAGAAATTAGATGCCGTACATTAAAAGTAAGTAAGATGGATCAGTTTGAAAAACATTTTTGTTATATTAGATAAAAATCGGGATAACAGTATAGGAAGCAGATCAAAATAAAGTGCTGAATATATTTTTTTTTTAAAGAAGTAAATGAACACTTTGTCCTCTTGCAGAAGACAAATACTTGATAGCAAATTGTTTGCGTTCTTGACTTGCAGTAAGCATTTGGATGGTTTCCCTTTAATAAATCAACAGTGATCCCTACAAATGAAACAAAGTTTACTAGAGTGTTTTGGTTTGCTTATGGACAAATTGGGAGAAGGAAGATCCATTGAGATGCCATGTTGTGGAGACGACAATAAATGCTGTGTGGTATAAACCTAAGTTGAGCACACATCAATGTCAGCTGTCAGCCTGAAATGGCTTTCAGTTACATTTAACAGACTCTAGTTCATGTAGGTCAGTACAGCCTCCTCTTTCTGCCTAGAAGTACAGTGGCTAAAATATTTAAATGAGGCTTTTGCCTAACCATGATGCTTTTTTCTCGTTAACGTCCTGGAAGATGGGTGATGTTTTCATTATGGAAGAAAAGAGGGCTACTACATACAACTGGCAAGAAACAATTTACTTCATAACACCACTGTAGTCTCTGCACTGCAGTTTAAGACTCATTAAGGCTTTTTTATGATTTTGTTTACAACAGTTGGACACCAATGCTCACTGTAGCATGAGGAAAGTAACATGGGGGATTATTTTCTGCAGCTGGATGAATGAAAATGTTAACAGGGAACTGTCCTTGTGGAAGAGAAGGGATTACAGTCTTATCAAGTACTACTGTAATCCCTGTTCCATTCATTATATGTCTTCCACACATTAAGCGTGAAGTGGTAGGGGTTTAACAGAAAAGTACCCAAGATGCAAACCCAAAGTAAACAGAATGATGAAAGAATGAGTCTTCCTATACAGTTTGTTTTAATTAAACAGGAATGGCAGTGCTGTATAATAACTGTATCATTTGTCGTATTTCTTTATCATTATAAGGGTAGGTTGTTGTCTCAGAATACCTGGGGCTGGATAATTTCACTGAAACATGTATAGAAAACCACAACTTACAATTCCAGTACCAATTAAACTATCCACAGGAACACTTCAAAGTATGCTTTTTTATTTTTATTACTTTAGTCATCTATTTTACTTTGATCATTGATCTGCTTAATATAGTAAAAACAGCATCTTCTGGCAATGTTGCATTACAGGCACCAATAAACCATTTCTTATGTTGAGAATTATAAAGCAGGGGCATACCGATGCCAGTACTCGCAAACATTTTATCTTTATCTCATAAGGAAAAGCTGATGAACCATCACTACAGTTTGTTCCTATTCTTACCCATATAACAGCAATACAGAATTAAAGATTTAAGCCCTAGTTTCCCAATCCAGTTACATATACGGGAGCACAGAATATTGATGAAACTAGCTTTGGTCATCATCCGTTTAGTCAACATAATTTAGTCAGTTAAGTAGATCGTCGACAGCCGACAGGTGTGTGAGATCACACATTTCTCATGGTTGGGGAATATACTCTCACCAATATTGTACACTTTTGGAGTAAATATATATATATATATATATATATATATATATATATATATATATATATATATATATTTATATGTGTGTATGTATGTATGTATGTATATATATATATATATATATATATGTAGTTTGTGCAGGGAGGCTTGTCCCCTGCAATAAATTATATTTTTTATTTCTTTTTATGTTTAGTTTTGAATGCATAGTGGTATAGATTTTGAATATTGACATTTGGGTGTGTCACTTAAATTCAGTAAACCCCCCCACACACACACATATATATATATATATATATATATATATATATATATATATATATATATATACAGAGAGAGAGAGACTGAAAGATAGAGTGATAATGACAAAAAAAAATGCAGAAATGCTGCTATCAATGGCTAAGACACTTTATTAACCATTTTTATCTTAGAGTAGATTTCATTAGACATTTTATTCAAATAGTTTCTAAATTTATATTTAATGTTATTGAAGTAGTAACTACAATGATAGAGGATGAGAAATGAACAATATTTGGAATTTAGAATACTATAGGTGACATATTAAGCTTGGTGCTTGCAACTGTTTACAGTTAACTGAAATGGTAAACCTATGATCGATTTTAAAAACGTAGAACAACTAAAGCACTAGTAAGCATTTTACACTTGCTTTAGTTGTCATTCAAATTTGTTATTCACATGCCATGTGAGTTTATTGAATTAGTAGTTTAGAATGGTTTTTTCATTGATTTTTCACTATATGACAAAGTCTAATTGTAGACAAAAGTTTTTACAGTGAATTAATTGTCTCAGCCGTTGTCAGCTACATTTATTTTTGGTTATCATTTTTATAGTCATAGTAATGCAGCTTTGTGCCTGAGATACACACACACACACACACACACACACACACACACACACACACACACACACACACACACACACACACACACACACACACAGTTCAATGTGGTGATTGGTCAACAGCTATTTAGTTGAACGCATTTGCTCAACTATTTAGATGACAACAGGTGTGCGAGATCAGGAGGGTGCACGTGGGCATTTCTCTGCAAAAAAAAAGAATAAAAAACAGACAAACAAAAAACAGTGTTGCTTTATGTTTTCTTTATTATTTAAGGTTTGAATGCACAGAGCTTGTTTCTCTGTGCATGCATAGTACTGTATTGACATTTACATTTTTGAAGTACTGTGGCTTTTGTTTTAGATGTTGACATTCATGTTTAGCTAACTTAATAATGGATAACAATATATATTATTATTTGTCTTGCCCCATGCCAGCCAAGCAACAGGTCCCCACTCTAAGTATATCCATTAATTTCCCATCATTTGGGCAATAACCAGTTATACATACCTCTCAACCTCTTAGAGCAAGAAATCTGGGCAAAGGCCCCAAAATATGGACAATTTTTAAATATTGCTCTTACAAACCTAGAACGTTGATTGAATAACAGGCTTTGCATTAGCATGAATTTTTCTGAAGAGTATGAAGTCTGAAACTCAAATGTCTATCATTATTTTCTGACTTCAGCCTTTAATAATTTGGCACTGATTTTCCGGAAAACCACACTTTTATAACAACTGACCAAAAATATGAGGCAAAAATCTGGACATTTTGTGAACATCTGTACAGTTGAGAGGTATGCAGTTATGACATAGACAATATTAGACAGCCATGAGTATTTTTTTCTTTTTTTTTTTTATTATCCAGGCCTAGCCCATCTCCTACTGTTTGGTTTGCATGCTGTCAGACAGTTGGGGCTGCCATGCTTTCCTCCATTAATATGCATGCACTACCAGGCTGACAAGGCTTGACAGAGCCACTTGTACTGGATTGTTGACTGAACAGATGTCAAACAAAGCCAGTTTTGAGAATCCCCAGCCCAGACACTGCATGTCAAGCATCTCTAACTCTAGTAGGTGCCAGCACTGCAGTGGGTTAGATCACCCTCCAGGATAGGTGAACTGGCATTAGACACACTTCCGCATCCTCCGTCATTGGTTCCTCACTTGCCTGGGTTACTGGTTGATCCTAAATCATCTGGGTCACAGTCAGACTTTTATCCTTTTGCACCCCATGGAGCCAGTAATTCATTTATTTTTATTTGGTGATTTCTTTTTAATGTGATAGAAAAAAAGCATTTTAGAGAATAAGGAATTATATTACATCAAGAAAAAGCAAGGTGAAATGTTTTATACTAGTTCTGAAGAAAAAGAGAAAATTGGAATTGTTTAGGCTAAACACATAACTTAAAATATTTAAAAAATAACTAGCATACCGATTTCTATCAGCTATGAATATATTATTGTGAAAAAAAAACAAGTAACTAAACTTTGAAAAGCTCTTCATCAAATATATTCTTTGATTCTCTGTCAGTTCAATGTTCATCATTTCCCTCAGTTTCAATACCAAATAAAATCAATGAAAACCACAAAATTAACCAGTCACAGGCAAAAATAATGATGGACAAAAAACAGCAGTATTAAAAATAAATAATCATATTATTAAAAAGGGGAGTTAGAACAATAAATAAATCAGTTGTATATAAGTGAAATATATATAAATTATGTATAACAGCCATAGCTGTTTACTGCTAGTTTAATTATTGCATCACTCTACACAAAAGCTCACAATGTTTCAAAGCAAAGCTACCATTTACTTTCTCATTTCAACAACTAATTTCTATAAGCATTTTCTCTTCTACAGTTTTGATATACCAGTCATATCTCCTGAAATTTAAAACTGATAATATAGTCTGACTTCATCAAATATCTTGCTAATATATTAATTTTCTTATTCTTTGTGTCATTGCATTATTTTAGTACTTAACATGTAGGCAGTGATTAGTTTTGCCCGACTCTGTCATTCAGAAACACATATCAAACCGTGCAACTATGTTTATTGCTGGATTGTTTAGTGTAGTATGAGGAAGTGATTATGAGACCTCAGTGGTGGCTTAAGAGTACCCTAGCCTCTGGGTGATTTTCTGGCCATTGTCTACCCCCCAACACACCCTCACACACGTTTGGATTTATATTGATTTAAGACCTTTTAAACTGCTGTCATTATCATCCACAAATGTGCATACCCATCAATTATAGCCACTTGATTGTGTATACTTCAAATGTCAAATTGAGATAGAAAATAGCCACAGTGAAGTATTTCAACTTGCTTTACACATATGCACACTAGTCTTGCAAAGTTAGTCTAATGACAGTTTAAGTTGATCATGACTGCACTGTAAGCCATTCACATCCACAGACAAACCCCACAATGCACAATAATTGACCCATTGTTGACTGTGTACACCACAGATGTCTGATTGATTATGGGCACAATAATATATTTAGGTATGTTTTTCACAAAGACATAGTAACTCAATAATTACAACTTATTTCACATAAATTTAAACTAATCCTACAAAGCCAGAAACTGATGAAACAACAAGAAGGAAAGTTACTCTCACCCACAGAAACCTCCAAACCCCACCAGTCTTAGCCATCATGCCATGTACACTGCATCTGATTTTGGTAAAAACTAATACCTCTCAACATCTGAGAACAAGAAGCAAACACAATCTAAAACATAATGAGGGACAAAGGCCCACTAACAACGATGGATTTTAAATAGTGTTGTTATATACCTAAAGTTACAATAAAAGTGTTTGCATCAAAATGTACTTTTCTGAAGAACATGAAATGTAAAACTTAATTTTTTGTCATTATTCAATGACTGCAATTCTCAAACATATGCCAGAAAAGTGCAAGTCATATGACGTACAAACTAAAAATATGAGGCAAAATAAGGGGCACTCAGCAAACTCATGGATAGTTGAGAGTTATGTGATTTCAACATTGTTTTACATAACAGTAGCCAAACCAAAAGTATTTCAATTTATTTCATACAAATACATATTAGTCCTATGAAGCCAGATAGTTAACTGAGCAAACAATGAGAAGTTACTTTCATCTACAGATAGGCCTCACTCCAACCCAGCAATTATAGCTAGTTTGTTGTGGATATCTCATCTGACTGTGATAAATCCTCCAATTTATTTTGTACAAATGCGTACTAGCACTTAATGCCAGACTTTAGACAAAGCAAATGAAGAGGGCAATTTGCTTTCATTGACAGCACACCTAGTCCCTTCCTAATTTCTATGCCAATAACACACAAATAGTGAGAGTAAATATTCCAATGTGTTTCACACAAATGCACACCAGCCCTTAAGTTCAGACTTTAAAATGAGCAAATGAAGAGGCAAGTTATTTTATCCACAGCAAGCCAGCTCACCCATCTGGTTGCTTACCAACAATTTAAAAAAGAAAGTAAACAATTTAATTTATTTCACTGAAATGACACTAACCCTTGATGACAGACTTCAAATTAAGAAAACGATGAAAAGAACAAGTTACTTTCAAACACAGCACAGCTGCCCTCCCCCACTCTTGTTGCCTGCTAGTATACTATAAAAGACAGATGTTATATTCCAATTTATTTCACATGTACACACACTAGCCCATAATGCCAGATTTTAAACTGAACAAATGAAAAGAACAAGTTACTTACATCCACAGAACAGCTACCCCCATCTAGTTCTCTGCCAGTAAATTAAAAAAGGACGAGTAAATAATCCAGTTTATTTCACTCAAATGCACACTTAATGCCAGAATTCAAACTGGACAAAGAGGACAGGTTACTTTAATCCATAGCATGACCACACCTGTCCTATCCTCCTTACCTGCCAACATATAAAAAGGAAAAGTTATTTCACATGGTTGTATATTAGCCATTAAGACCAATCTTTAAAGTGGAGAAATGAATGGGGTAA